>NW_004955479.1:8937897-8989934 GCF_000276665.1 Chinchilla lanigera | reverse complement strand
AGATGAATACACACTTCTCAGATGAAGAAATACAAACAGCAAATAAATATATAAAAAAATGTTTGACATCACTGGTCATTTGAGAGATGCAGATTAAAGCAACACTAAGATTCCAACTCACCCTGGAAAGAATGGCTGCTGTCAAGAAATTAACCAATAACAAATGCTGGAGGGACTGTGGGGAGAAAGGAACCCTTCTCCACTGTTGGTGGGAGTGTAGACTGGTGCAACCACTGTGGAAATCAGTGTGGAGATTCCTCAGAAAACTAGGATTGGAGGTTCCATATGACCCAACTATACTCCTTCCAGTTATTCCTTCTAGACATCTTCCCAGAAGAATCAAAAACATCATAAAACAGCAATATATGTGCACCCATGTTTATAGAGCACACTTTGTAGTAGCTAAATGTTGGAAACAACCCAAATGCCCATCAAGCAAGGAATGGATAAAAAAGACGTGGTCTTTTTATACAATGGAGTACACTCAGCCATAAAGAAAGATAAACTGGATACTTTTATAGGTAAATGGATGCAACTCGAGACCATACTCATAAATGAAATAACCAAGACGCACATGTGTAAATATCGTATTGTTTCTCTAGTGTGACAAGTTGAAAGAGTAAAATTCCAAAATGTGCAACAGATATTGTAAAACAGGAAGATACTTCAAAAGGAAAGAGAAATTGGGCTGGGGGAATGGAGAAAAGGAAGGAAAAAGAAAAAATATATATATATATGATAGTGAAGATACTTATACTACTAATTTCTCATAGTTCATTGAAAAGAAAGGTTTGTGCCAATATTGTTTGGACAATTAAATGCCGATATCTTTACTCTGAGTAACTAATTTAAAGATAACAATAAACAATGTATTAACCATTGTTACCCTCCTATTAGCTTGTTTTGAAATTTTGTTTTACTTTTTTTCTCTTAAAAAAAGTAATAAAAAAAATACACAGCCAGGAAACAGGTCAGAATGTTAACAAATTCAATACAGTAATTAGAGACTCTTTGTACAATCATTGCAACTTTAAATTTGAAATGATTTGAAAATAAAAAGATAGAGGAATTATTGCGGGTAAAAAAGCCTTTCAGATGCTTAAGAGTTGGATCTTTTGGGACCCTTACAAGCATGCCACCCTGCAATAGCCCAGAACCGTCAGCAGGCCTCTCCTTGGAGGACAGGCTTTTGTTGGCCCACACTGTTAACATTGTCACACCAGTTTTATGAATTGTTTTAAAACTCTACTACTCAAGGCAAGTCCACTTAACCCCTTTATCCCCAACTTAGGGAAGAGGGTTCCTTGGTGGTCAGCATCTATCCAGTCCCTCTAACCTGCTCTCTCTAAGCTATCTACTTATGTACCACCAGGACTAGGCAAGTTGCTTGGCCTTTTATTAGTAAAGCAGCTGAATAATTTATAAGGGCTGCATAGGGCCCATTAGAAGTGCCAGAGCAGTAATAACTGGTTTAGGACTTTGCTTACTCAGGGCGAAAGTTTAATTTGTCCACAAATGCCCCAGCTCATAAACCCATCCCACAGGTCTGACCTCTCTCTGCTCTACAGTCACATGTCCAACCATGCTCTCATCTTAGATACGTTCCTGTTGGTGTCATCTCTGAGGCCAACAAGCAAATCCAAACTCACAATGCAGGAAGAGTCATACCCCACTATCATATTTCCTAAAGGCTACTTTCTCTCTGTCTCTCTTTCTCTCTGAGATGGGGTAAAGAGGAGGTGTCCCTCATTGTGTTGCTCAGATTGGCCTCACACTCACAATCCTCCCTCAGCCTCCTAGATGGGATTACCACGAGTCCAGAAACTATCTCCTCCTTAATCTTTTGATCAAGACAAAAGAAAGCCATTGCTGGCTGGTTCACTGCCACCAAGCACGTAGGCAGATGCAGTGAGTGTGGAGACCGAAACGGCCTCCTGCTACCAGCCGCAATGTAACAGGTAAGACTGCAGCACTGTCTCATTACTAACACGGACACTGCGCTCTAACTGAGGGCACATACGATAGGGTTACAAAAACGCGGTCTGCTATTTATTTATCAAGCCAATAAACTTCCCTGGGCTTTAGTGTTTGCATCTGTAGAACAGCGACTACAATATTACCTTCCTGATAGGGCCATGGGTAGGACTGACTCTACAGCATACTATAAATACTCATTAAATAAAAGCTATTATTATTAGAAATTCAGACCAAGAATGAGCCCTAGTGAAACCTAACCTAAACCCTCCATCTACGAAAACTAGCAAGGGCCAGAGAGATATGTGACTTGTTCAAGCCTGTGACTTTGGCAGCAGGACCAGGTGCTAATCTAGTTTTCCTGAGAGATTTCCAGTTTGGTCTCTGTGCTTTCTGGGGTACCATGGCTCTAAGACCCTTACTCTATGGCAGCAGTGAGGTAATTTTGCTTTCTGAATTTTAAAATAATCAAAACGTTAGCCCAGAAACACATGCTCATCCACTCATGTAGAGCCAAGCACTTTCCCAGGTGCTATTTGGTGGATTCAGTGTTGACAAGACAGACAAGGTCCCTGCCCTCAGGCACCTTACACGCTGGTGATGGAAAGAGTGATGGAGTCAGGAGACCGGAATCCCTTAACAGCGATTCGTTCCCGATTATTCAGTTTAATCACTGGGAAGATGGCACTGTAACACTGGTCTCAGTATATGAATATATGAATATTCATGAGTATATGTGATAAGAAGAAATCATATAAAATGGCATTGCCCTCCAAAAAATTTCACACTTTGAAAATCATATCAGAAATAAACACACTACCCACTAATAACTTTATGAGAACAGACCTTTGCTGGCCTCTGGTCTCATGTCCCTTGCTATTCTGGTGCAGATGGGCGGGTTAAGGGAAAAGGGCACCAGAGTAATCGAAGCACAGTTTATTTCACTTTCTTCCAGGTGAAGTTCATTTCTCTACCCTCTCAAGGTTGGATTCTTTGCCCTTGGCATTTGTGCTGTGTGCCATGAAATTTCTGCCCCAAGAACCAGTTCAGGGGATCAAAGAACTATTCTTAATGTCTCAGTGTAGGCCAGTTGAGGGAGGGAACGGTGGCAGAGGCAGGCCACTCACCCCGCCATTCAGCCGCCTCCTCTACAACGGGGCCATTGAACAGGCGCCACAATAGAGGGCCGAGAATAAAAGGCCGAAGGAAAGCAGACAGAGTCCCCTTGCACAGACTGGGTCATTCATCACCAGGCAAGTGCCAATATCTGGGAACAGCAATCTCAATTTCTGCAAATCCTCCAACCTGCAACAGCTGCTAGTGACTCTGGTGGGTGGCTTTGCTGCTTACTCGAGTTTGCAATACCGAGCCCTGGCCCTGAGCCAGGGAGACATTACTTAGGTTAGAGACATGCTGGCTGCAGAGAGCAGCAACAATGGACTTCACAGCTTATAAAGCAGCTTACAAAGGGCTCCCGTGTATTTCAAAAAGCACTTCAGATAGCGGGTGAGAGGAGCTATCTGCACAAACGCATTCAAGCAGTTTATTCCTAACCCACTTAATTCAAGGTTTCTGTCAGAAGCCGGGACATAGTGGAAGTAGGAGCAGAGAACTGCGAGGGGGCTGGAAGGCTTAGCAGCTGGGGGGACACAGTGAAGGTACATCTCCCTCCTATGGAGCACCAGCTCTGCAGGATGGGCAGGCACAGGCAGCACACAGCCCTTTACCTGAATTAACAAAATAATGAAGAAACAAGAGAGATAGCCTTTGAGCTGCTCTTTAGCGAATTGTTTGTCTCAACTACTTTCATCACATCGTGAAGTGGCAGTTACGAAGTTACTAAAGGACACTCAGTGCCACCTAGATGGCTCCCACACCACCCACTGCACCTTCACTTCCCTGCATGGGTAACGACAGCCAACGTGAATCCGCTCTGCCCTGTAACTCTGGAGTCTCCAGGGACCCACTCATTGCTCCCCGGTCTCTGAGGCATGGCTTAGTGCTTGGTTTCTGGAGCACAGCTCCGTCAGGCAACAGGCATGGAGACCGGACAACTACAGACTGAGGCACAAACTCTCAGGTTTAGAGCAGGACACATGCAGAAGTAAAAAAAAAAAAAAAAAAAAAAAAAAAAAAATACATGGTAAGCACTCAATGTGCCAAAAATGGACCATTTCCATGGGAGAAGAGAGGCACAGAGGTAGATAATAATTCATTATCAATTCTGTCTCATCCATCAACTTTTAAAAAGAACATGAGTGCTTCTGTTTATGAATGATGAGCTAACATAAAGATGTGAAATAGGACCCAGCTTTGCCTGAACTCTTATATATTTAAGTGGAAGGACCCCTTACATAACTGAGGGTTCCATTTAGCAATCTGAATTCAAACAATGTTCATAGTGCTGGGTGTGGGTGGGGTGTTTAGGTTAACACAGTACCTCAGGCTAAGAAATTAACAGCATTAAATTACGTATACAAACTTTTTTCAAATACATGAGGCAGAATTCAGGTGGTTAAGCAGCACAGGACACATTCTACTACCAACTTCCAAGCCAGTCCTCAATCCAACGGACAAGAATTATTTTCTAAGGAAATAAGAAGCAACTATGACAGTGTTTGCTGTAAGCTCATGAAGTGGGTCAACATGAAAGTAGGCTTGTTAGGCTATTTCCACGTACCAGGCGCTTTCTCTTATTTTTGTCTAACATGTTGTACGCAGCAATGAGATACCTACAGGAATAAGGGCTGTTTTTTTCACAGTGCTGGAAATAGAACCCACAGCTTCACACATATCAGGCAAGTGCTTTACCACTGAGCTTCACTGCCAGTCCCTAAGGATAGGTTCTGAATTAATGAGCCATGTGTACTTGGATCATCAGCTTCGAGGCAACTCTTTGTCTTGGCTCTTCCGGTGGCTGATTAGCAGAATGAGTATTCTATGGGAGAAAACCTTTGGAAAGAAGGTAGGGAAGTAGCTTACATTGATGGCAGAATTTTTGCCCAGAATACACATCTATTTCCAATGTGATATCTCTGGGTTTCTCTTGTTATGTTTGAAAAGGGAAAATTCATCAACAGGGAGAGTCCCTGTAACAAAATGTGAAAAACCAAAATTAGAGACCACAGAGGAAAATCACAAGGGCATGAATGCACACCGAGTACCCAGAGCTTATGTGGCCAGGAACCGGGAAAGACTCGGATAGGAAGAGCTGGGCAGGCCTGGGAGGCTCCAGTCATCAGAGGGCTAAGATCCATGACTGTGCAATTCTGATTTGGTTCCTGTGATCTACATGTTAAAGTCACCATCTGCCAAGAGCAGTAGCTGCCCAAGAGGACTTAACTACTGGCAATTCTTACTTAGGGAGCCCATCGCTAAGCTGGCATTTTATAATCTAATATTGCATATGCTGTACTGTAGTGCAATCTAAATGCTTCCTGTCAAGAAGAAGCTCCTTGAAGCTATACACTATCTCCTTTTCCAATGCCAAGCAATAACTGGTGTTAATAAATAACTACTTACTAATAGACAATTAAAAAAAGGGACATGAGTATGAACACAAGTAAGAACACAAGTCTCCATTTCCATGTCTTCCTAACCATGAAGATGGGGTGGAGGAAACTCACTCCAACCAAACAAGGGCAGGTTGCTTACAAGGAACACCACATGAAGGGGAAAGATGGCCACTCTACGCAATATGCCTATTTTGATACGAAGGGTTGGTCTGTCCTTAGCAGTTTTCAATCAGTAGCGCTCATGAATAGGTCTAAACTTGGAAAAAGGAAAAAAAATCCCTATCAAACAATGAAAATCAAGAGTAAGAAAGAAATAGCAGTTTGCTAGAAAAGAGACTAAAATACATCAGGGCCTCAGAAGAGTTATTTCTGCATTCCCTGCACATACGACATCATTCATGAAGAAGGCAACGGTACAAATATAGCATAAATGTCGTCTGCTCTAGCTTGTAATTTAAAATGCAAATGCTAATGAGTGAACTGGTATATCAGTGGAGTTAATAACCGCATGCCTAGCACAGGGCTGCATCCAAAACACACACAGAGAAGAGACAGACACCATGTTCCAATTTAAAAATAAAAACACCCAAATTAACCCTAGAAAAATCACTAGCAGATGTACAAGCTCAGGAAAGGGAGGCACGTAAGGGCAGGGAAATGGGAACTTCTCCACCAGCGGCAGAATAAGGAGTTGGTTTAAACACCTTCCTCCACGTAGTAAAGGTAAGCCATGGGTGTTAATAGTATTCACTTAGGAACACTATGATAAAGCTGCACAGGGAAGTACGTATAACAATGAAACATTACAGAGACTCCAGAAAGCTCAAGGGGTTTTTCAAAATCTACTCTAGAAGCCTGTAAGCCAACCTTATAGGGAATCATGTAAGATCAAGTCACGTTTATTATATCATAGGCAAAGAGAATAAAAACTTTGGTTAAAAAAACTCTAAACTTATCAGGTCTCCATTCTGCGGGTTATTTAAATAAAACAGGGAAAGGTCGAATGACAAAATAACATGACTGTGAGAATGCGGCTGTGCCTCAGATGCCCTCTAAAATGAAAGGAACGTCTGTGAGTTCTCCGTACTGGTCTGTGTTCAGTAGCCATGCACAGAGTGGGACCAATCCCATGGCAGTGAGACGAGGGGCAGCTTCCTGGGCCTCCGCAGGGCCCCCATGCATGTGATGTGCTGAAGTGCATTCTGTGGTTGTGGCCCTGCCTACTTCCTGTCAGGAGTGAAAACCTGAAATGCCTGAAGGCCAACAGGAGATGTGCTTGGGCTGGTGGCCCATACTTAACACCTCATGTGCTCTGATAACCAGGTTAGTGCTACTCACTCAAACTGTACACAAAAGCCAGGCACAAGCTCAAACTTAGCCCTTCTATTAGCTGGGCAAGCCTCAGGAAAACTTTCTGAAAGAAATTCACAGTGACCAGGGACGTGGGGTTAAGGGAGGAGACAAAAACCATTTTTTAATGATGAGGACCAGTTTCACTGATTTTTTAAACACAGTTAAATCTGTCTGAAAAGGAGATGTGAGTGGTGGTTCCTATAGCAACCAGGATGAAATCCTACAGGCAGTGTGTACTGTTCACCCTGGGCCTGCCCATTACTAGATTTCTAAGCACATCCCTTTAATTTCAAATTCCCAAACCTCTTCTGCTCCCTCTCCTGCATCCAGGTTCTGCCATTTTCTACTATTAGTCTGGCCAAACAGACCATCCTACAGGGCTTGGCTGGTGGAGAGGAACCCAGGGCAGGATACTACTGCTTGCCATGGTTACTACTAAGTGGTTGCTAGAAAATGCCAGTCAGTTGATAAGATGGTGCTAAAAAATCCACACTGAAATGCATTCTTGGAAAGCCACAAAAATGTAATGGACACAAACCAAGAGACAGGTGCTGGTATCAGACACATGACAGTGAAGAAAAAAGCCAGATCTGGGAAGCTTTCCATTCCAGTCCCCAATGCCCACTGGATGGTAGCAGCTCAGACAACCCTAAGCAGACTGAGAAGAAGCTTAAGTCAGAGGGAAGGAGACAGAATTGAAAAGGAAGGTTTGGGCAGGGGCTCATAGGTCCAAATTCTTTTGTACCATGCTATAGGCTCTTACTAGTTTTATACAGGGTAAGCCTTGTCCCTAAGACATCCCCCATCCCCCGTCTCATCTATATTAAAACTCAAAAGTAGTAAGGTGTTATGATTTGTGTCTGGATGTCCCCTTAAACCTCCTGCAGCCATGGGGAGGGCTTCTAGGGTTTTTGATTCATTAATGGTCCAATGCTGGGATTGTGAGTGTGAGGGCTGCATCAGCACTGGGGCAGGCAGCCTGCACACAATATAATGGAGGGAAAGAGGCTTGCTCTTGCTCCTCCCTTTTTGCTTTTGCTGCTTTTGCAGTCTTCTGCCGCCTTGTACTGTTGCCCTTGTGACATGCTGCCCTGCCTTGGAGCCAGCTGACTATGGACTGAAACCTCCACAAACTGTGAGCTAAATAAGCCTTTCCTTCCTTAAAATTTGGGTGTCTGGTCTTTTGTCTCAACGAGAGAAAAGTAACTAAGACATAAGGGTAAAAAGACACTAGCCGAAGGCTTTAGATTAGAAGAGTGGAAGTACTAGTCAGAGAATTGAGAAGGGATCTTCTCACTGATCCATCCAAAGACAATCAAAACACCTCTTTGCTTGGCATGGGAAACCCCAGTGAGGTGGGGAGGGCTGAACACCCTAAGAGGGAGTCATGCATCCTTAGCTGTCCAACGGACTCTGAAGGCTCTGCCACTGTGAAGACGACCTCTCCACAGTTACAGGAGCCCCTAGCTAGGTTAGCACAGAACTGCCATATGGGCCTCACTGTCTCCCTCACCTCCAGATCACCAGTACCATATCAAGGTAAACAGGCCAGTCTCATTTTTTTTTTTTTTAACCAGGCCACTCTGATGGCAATAATTAATTAGAAAGCAGGAGGGCAAGAATTCTTTAGGTATTTTAGTTCCAAGGTTTGTGATTGCCTTAAACAATGCTAAACAAATCTTATTTTTATTGATGACTTTATTTATTACTGTCTCAATAAGCCTAATATATCTAAAATGATTACAAAACCAACTGAAGCTCTCTTACAGTGAAGCACTCCATTGCATCCTGGAAGTCTGCTCTTTGACTCTGACTACTAATCCTCTGGTAATAGCATTTTTAGGTTCTTTTTTTTTTGTCTTTTTGAGACAGGGTCTCACTATGCAGTTCAAGCTGGCCTTGAGCTCACTTTGTAGCCCAGGCTGGTCTCAATTCACTATCCTCCTGCCTCAGCCTCCCAAATGCTGGGATTACAGGCATGCACCACCACGCCCAGCTCATTTTTAGGTTCTTACAATGCAGATTATTCTCTTGACCCAAAGCATCCGCAGTTTGCTGAAATCCTTTGTGAACAGGTACGTCCCAGAACACCATGATCCAAGGCCTGCCCTGCAACTGGCCCCCCCCCTTTGGACCCTGTGCTTCTAGATTATGGCTCAGGACTGCCTCATCTGCTGACGGTGTCACAACACTCACATTCAAGAACTTGGAGTTGTTTTCACCTGTACGTAAATTTAAGATATGTTTTTCTTACTCTTATCCTTTTTGAAAGTATTTTTTTCTTTATTCTTTACTTCAGTCTATATGACTTTTAATTGAAGGCTGGAACTCTATCATGTATTTCCATGTTCCTAGCATTGTGCCTAGTTGATATAAAAGAATTATTAAATAACCACATGCTTGGAGAGAGACTGATGGGTAAATCTGTTTCTTGTAGGCAACTCTTCCTCAGAGCTGATATAGGCAAAGTTGTTCTGCCTAAATGAATAACACCCAATCTGCCAAAAGAAAATGTTCCCAGATCCTCTTGCATGCGAAAATGCTATTTCCCCTGGGAAGTCTTCCCCATACCCCAATTAATTGTTCTTTCCTCTGCACTCTTGCTAGGGTTAGAATATGGTTTGTCCTCTCTGAAAGTCATGCTGCAATCTGACTGACACTGTGGTAGTGCTGAGGCAGGTCTTTAGGGGGTGATTGAGGAGTAACCCCTTTTTCAAGGGACTGGATTAGTTACTACAAGACTGGGTCATTACATGAGCTCGCTTGCCCTTAAGCTTTTCCACTATAAGCTGAAGCAGCAGGAGGCCCTCACCATATTTGACCAGCAGAATCTGGCACCACGCCCTTGAACTTCCCAGCTTCCAGAACCACAAGCCAAAATAAACTCCTTTTCTTTATAAACTGCCCATTCTTAAGTATTCTATTTTAACAACAAAAAACAGACTAAGGTAGTTCTCATGGTATGTTATATTTTTGATAATTTTTTAATTTTTGTTTTCATATAGCTGTCTAAAGTACTAGATTAAAAGCTCTTCAAGAGCAGAAACTATCTTATTATGTATTGTTTACTGAAGACTGCCTTTCTTATAGTGTACTTACAAAAGATGTTGGCCTCATCAAAAAATATTCCCCAAATCTGTTTTTTTTTGGGGGGGTTGTTTGTTTTGTCATACTAGGGATTTAACCCAGGGATTTTGTGCTGAGTTACATGCCCAGTCTTTTTTAATTTTAACTTTTATTTGTCTTTTTGAGGGAAGATCTCACTAAACTGTTACATTGCCCAGGCTGGGCTTGAACTTGCAACCCTCCTGCTTCAGCTTCCCAGAGTGCTAGGATGGCAGGCATGTGCCACCACACCTGGCTTGCCCAAACCTGTTAATCATATTAATTTTTTCCTACAAGTGACCTGCTAGAGTCTTTGACACGAACATAGTTCTTATAATTCCTATACTTTCGTTATTAAAAGTAAAGACATAGAGCAACTGCAGTGAAGTCTCATGTCAGGCTGCCCATTTCCAGTAATGGGACCCAACTGAAAACAAGGAGGCAGTGGAGGCAGAATCACACTGGGAAGTCCCGAGAGAAAGAATACCCCACTTACAAATATCCATTAAGTTGCAATTCAATTAAAGCATCTGAAAGGAATTCATAAGTATCAGCAGACCCTGTAATTGCTTAATTAAGGATAGAAGCCCAGCAAACACAACCACAGTAACAGCCTGATTCATTAGCACCTCTGTGATAGCTGAATGGGATTTCTCACTTGAACATACACTGGCTTTAATTTTGTAATTTGGTTAGGCACTGGTAATCAATGGGGATCCACCATTCCGAGGGCCAGGAGATGAGGAGGATATTCCTGTTTACTTTTCTTCCCCTCCTCACATTATAAGTTTTTGGTCTACTGAAAAAGGCAGTTGATATATTCCAATTAGGACTGGCTGGAGAAGAGATGTGAAAGAGAAAGGAGGAAATGAGGCACTTTATATAAAGGCAACCACGACAGAAGGACACACAGCCAAATCCTTAGTTGACCAGGCAGAAATCCATCATTTATTAAATCTCTGACACTTAGACCCTTTCTCACTGCCTCTTTGTTAGAATACGGCTCCAGAGGGGAGCTGTAATCAAAGAGAGAAAAACTTTTTTAAATGCCAAAGGGCAGTCTCATTTTCCAGACTTGTTTCATGTGACTAGGTAACTGGTTAATTATATGTCACCTGCTGTGATCCGCATGGGAACTCCCTGGCAGGTAGCTGCTCCCTTCAAGGCAGTTTGTCCCACAAGTTCTGTGCAGGTTGGGTTTCACCCATGCTACTGCCCTGCCCACCTGCCTCAGTCTATAAATTATTGTACTTATTGCTGCACCATCCTTAAGAAAATGGAAATGCAAACAAAGGGTGGAAACAGTGAATTGGCAGAAGGCTCCAAATATCTAAGCTTCCTTAGGTAGAATCCTAACTTGAAACCTGCTATGCTTAGCCAAGAGGATGACTTCCTGATTGTGCCCTCAGCATGACACTGATACCCAAGAGCTAAGAAGGTAATTCAAATTAAGGAAATGTCATAAAAAGGACATAGCAATAGAACACATGCTCCATGTACACTGGTGCTATTAAAGAAAAGTAAGTCAAGGGACAGGCGATATGCAAATATGTGCCTCAGTCTCTCCTTTTAGACACGATACCAAAATAAAATGTGACATGCATGATGAGTAAAGGTAAAACACACACTGAGGGTAAACTGCCTTTGTTCTAACGGAAGGAAATGTATGGCGCTCACTAAATGCTGGAGGAAGAAAAAGGATGCTTTTAAACAAATGCAGGCTGCCTGGGGATCTTGGCTTCCCTGCTAACTCAGGACAAGAACTGGCTGTGATTTGCCTCCAAGACTGAAATAAGAATGCACAGGAGGCCACAGCAGCAGGCAGAGGGACCTTGAACAGACTCAGCTCAGGTGGTGTAAGGTCACCTGCTCACCAACCAAACCTAAGCCAGGTGCTCAAAGGACTAAAGGGCAAGAGCTTTCAGGAGGCATTGACCTGTTCGCTGCAGCTGACTCTGCCCAGCCCCACCTGCTCTCCCATCTGACCAAGCAATCACTCCACGTACAGGGGTGCAGGAACCGTGACAGAGAGGCCAGCTGGCTTGGGCCAAATGCCACTCCCTATCAAGCTGTGGGGCCGTCTGCCCAAAAAAGGCCACATAAAAATGGAAAGTGTCTACCCCACCTTGAAGTACAGAGGGCTCTCCAAAACGCTGGGATTAATGAGAGCAGCGTGTAAAGGACTGATCTCTAGTTCACGACTTTCCCCTTGAGACTCATAACCCCAACTTCCTCCTTGCTGACAGAGACACCATTTCCTACGGAGTGCCATTTTTACAGTGTGGCACTGTACATACCAGACTCCTGCAGGGTGTACCCGCAAGAATCACAGTCCAGGTAAACACTCTCCCAATATGGATGCTGTCTGCCTGGACTCACCTTTACTGTTGTAGTCTGACACAAGGACCTAGGGGCCCTTCTCATGGTAAGCAGACTCCCCACCCACCTGCTCAGCCATCTCATTCATTCAGTCTCCTCTAAGTCCCCACTCTATTCATTATCCCCTTGCAGCTGTTCTGAGTTCCTTCTCAAAATTCATAGCAGGGCTTCTCCATGTTTAAGATGCAGTACTCCTCTAATATTCCCCTCACTCCATCTTTTTCATATCCTCATTTGCCCTAAAGATTTTGTTGAGTCCTACATTCTATAATTGGTATTATGAAAACAATAGGTATACTGAATAGCTTTTCCAAATATACATGCCACCGTCCTGAATGTTGAGCAAGAATTACAGTTGTACAACTACTCATGGCGCTGACAACCTTACAGTGTTACTTTGCCTAGTTAGCTTTCACTCTTTTGCACTACTTTGCATTGTGTTAAGATTTTGGGATGAGCAGTCTATATTTGACAAGTCTATTCCTTACTTCCCACATATACCCCTCAGTCACCTGGAATCTGCCTTTAGTTGACTTTACTCTGATGTATACGGACAAAGGTCACCTGTGACTTCCTGATTGATAAACAGTATAAAATCACTTCATCGTTTTGTATATTTCATTTTTTCTGTAAACCTTGACACTGTGAACTCTTTGAAATTCTTTGCTCCCTTGGCTCCCAGAATACCACTGTCCCACAACCTTCTATTCCTTTGACTGTCTTCTCAGCCCCACTCTTCCCAAGGTGTCTACTCCTTCTAAGAGAGCTCTACTGCCTACAAATGGCCACTTCCTGGCCTAAAGATTCTGCTAAGGCTCCTCTGCTGAGAAGGAGTATTTCTATGAGAACTTCAAAGAACACACACTGAAAATCAGACCAATTACCCATTCCTCAAACTAATTCCTACCTTTTATGTTGCCCTGATTATGAGCATCACATCTACCCAACTGTTCAAGCTTAAGATGCTTGACTTTCTCCCCTGAACACCAGTCTCTATCCCCTGAAGAAGAAGCAGTCATTTTGGGAATCCTGTCTAGTCTACCTCCTATGTCTCCGAACTTTTGTGCTTCTCTCCACTGCCAGATTTCAGGACTCTAACCTAGAACTTCAAGTCTGTTCTCTTGGACCCTTGCTTCTAATGTACATTTCTTCCAACTTCCTTAGAACAAGTCACACCCTTGTTCATAACCTTTTAGTCTCTAAGAGTCCAAGGATAATCTAAGACTATCTCCTGCCCCCTCCCCCATATGGGGATGGAACCCAAGGCGGTTTAGGCGTGCTAGGCAAGCACTGTGCCACTGAGCTTTATCTTCAGCCCCACCTCACTTTTTATACTCCACCAGTGACAAAGGGTGCGTGGTGGCCCAGCTGTGACACCTATGTACTTAGAATGTGCCCCTCTTCCCAACATAGCAAGCTTTTTTGTCTCTTAAAACACAGCTCAGGGCTGGGTATGGCTCCTCATTGTTCCCTAAATCCCACCTAGGGAACCCACTGTCCCCTGCTGGGCGCTACTTCTCCACTTTGTCCATAGTTCTATTCTCTCATGTAGTGCCTGCCACTACAGTTTATATTCATGTCTGTCTTTCCTGGAGGGTTCCTGCCGCCTAAAGTCATTTTTACCTGTGTATTCTTTGTGATAAGGGTTTAGACAACAAAGAGCTGCTGGGTCCAGAAGCTCAGAGGGGAACAACAGGAGCCTCCTTGTGGGGAGCTCATTTCTCAGGCCGGAGGAGGCTGGTACAGCTTCCGTCTCTGACTTAGTCCATCAATGGATGGGCCTGAAGCTGCCCAGCAGAGCCATAGCTACCTGCACACATGCTGCAATCCACGGCAGTGCTGATGAGTAAGATCTGATACAGACACTAAGTCTGGGAGGGAAAGAAACAAACTCATTGATGATCTGTTGCATGGTAGGCTTATTCTAGGATCATCTCACTGAACCCTCCCAACAATTCTGAGGGGCAAGAAACCATCACCACTTATGACTAATGTGCACATGGAGGCTTAAACAGATAAATAACCTCCAGAAGATCATCTGTGTATGATAGAGCCAGGATTCAAACTCAGATCTGCTTTTTTCAAAGAGTTCTCAGGGTCCTGTGTCCCTGACAGGTTTCTAAAGAACCAAAAGATGTATAATGTAAGAGCATACATAATGGCAGCAGGACAAATGTAAAGATTACATCTTTTATCATCTATTTGCTTCTGGGAAATCTATCTTTCAGAAGGTGAGTTAACTCAGGCAATGTCTTGGAACTGGGAAGCTTAGGATAATGCCAAGTCCTCAGAGTAACTGGCTGAGGCAGAGCTGAGTGACTGGGTGGCTTGCGTCTAAGTAAAGGGAAGAAGAAGGACTCTGCAGGACACTACAGCCAAGACAGGTCTGTGCTCTGAGCTGATTCCATCCTAGTACCTCCGAGTTTAAAACGTGAACTTCAGTGTTTTCTTTCCCCTGTAGCTCTGTGGGCAAGTTTGCCAGGAAGAATTGTACTGCTTGTCTTTTCCCCTCTGAGGATAAGTGCTGTGCTACAAAAGGATGCTTTCATTTTTCAGGAAGAGAGCAGAGAACAAGCTGAATATATATCTCAACCTCAGTAAGAAGAATTCACTGCTAAGAAACTTCTCAGGTACAGAAGTGTACAGAAAAGGGCACAAACGTCTCCCTGAAAGGATACACACTCTCTCTCCCAGTGCTCTGCAATACCTCAGTGTACTTCAGCCCACACCAGAGGAAACGCAAGGTGTGGATGTGCTCCAGCCTCTTTCCCAGAGCTGGCCCTGTACTTGGGTCAGACTTCAGTTTGTCCCTTTAGAAAGCCCGAGAACTGGGCCGCCAACATCGAGTTGCTAAGAGTGTGTGAGCATCCCCTGTGGGGAAAAGGTGGCCACAGGGCAGCAGGGAGCTTCGCACCAGGTGCTGGAGGAGTAACTTATCTCATGTTACTCATCCCATTTAGCTGGGCCGGCAGGGGACCCTTTTCCAGACCAGAAACTCCTGGTCTCTTCTAGGAAAAGAAGGCCCAGGCACTTTGGCAGGGGATGCAAGCATGGCTCCTGCTTCTCTTCCCCCATAGCAAATTCTATTCAAGAATGCTACAGAAGAAATGCTGAGGCAACAGGACAGCGACAGAAAAGGCTCCGTGCATCTGGGGAGCACAGCGGCATATGTTCTTTGTGAGTGAATGGCTGCGGAGGGGGGTGGGTGTGAGATGACAGCCTTCCCTCAAAGACCACAGCTCTCTGTGAAGTACTGACTAGAAATAAATAACTTTATTATTTGCCAGCAGCAAAGAGATGAAGCAGTTTGCTCCCTGAATACATAAATGTAAACTGCTCGAAGAGCACAGGTCACACATAGTCCCACTAGCTTGGGAGATATTAAGCTACTAGAAGAGACAGGATAACGGAGGTACATTCAGCCAGCAAAGAAAGGAGGAAGGCGTGTGCCTGCAGGTCACTTTTAGAGCAACGAGACTATTGCAGGTGCAGGAGACCATGAAAGTAACGTCATTCCTGGGGTTCCACACAGGATTGAGATCCTGTTGACATTTGAAAAGAAGAAAGGCAGCAAATAGCACTGCCCCCGAGTGCGTCGGGGGCGGGGCGGCTCAGTTCTTCTCCATCTGCTCAAGACCAACATACAAGGGTGGATGACCGAAGTGGGTAACACCAGCTATGAGAACTGTATTACTGATTTATTGATGAGGCTATGTGCTACCTTTCAAACCACTCTTCTCTTACCATCCTGTGAGGAGCACGCACAGGTTGGAATGCTGGGTCTGAGACCACCGGAAAGGGTGTGTCCATATCCCATTTCAGGATGAACACAGCCAGGTTGGCCCCGGGCCTATGTAAACCCTAGGGGAAGAGTGTGTGACCTCCAGGGACGGCATCGGAACTCCAGGAAGGATGCTCAGAGTAATACGTAACACATAGGACTTACCTGCAAGCAAAAAGGTGATAAGGCAAGTTTCCTTTGGCAAATAGAGCTTGAGACGAGAACCACTGAAGACGTACTCTACCACAGCTTCAGAGCGTCCTGCCCGCTGAAGGAAGGGCAGGAACTGCTTTGCTTTTTGGGTATCCTGGAGGAGAAAATAAGAAAGGAATCATGGGAAACTAATGGAACCCAAGTATATGTTTCTTTCTGTCTGGAGTAGGGTAAAAAAATCTGGTAGACCACAGGAGGCTTAGTGAATACCCCTGTAGAATCAAACATTTCTGAAGACATGACACTGACACGATACTCATGTAACCTGAATAGAAGAAACAGAACTAACAATTTCTAGAACACTCCCTGACTTGATGTTCCTGTCTGTGTAGCTACTAAACAATGTTAGGAGAGTGCTTGGAAGCTGAGGTCTCAATGCTCCTCTGAGACTTTAAGAGCCACTCATTTTCTCTTAACATAAAACTGAGATCAGATGATCAATACCACCCTTCTATGGAGGTTCATTTAGCCTTTGATTTTCATTAAAAGGAAAAAAAAAACAACCAAACAAAGCAATGCCCAGGTTGTGTTTCAGGAAACCAGAAAAAGTCCATCTGAATTTTAATCTGAGGTTATATAAAACAAAACTTAGTGAAGCATGGTGGTGCAAGCCTGCAATCTCAGCACTCGGGAGGCTGAGACAGGAGAATTTTCCAAGTTTGAGACCAGCCTGGGCTACAAAGTCAGCCCAAGGCCAGTCTGAACTGCACAGCGAGACCCTGTCTTAAAAAGACAACCCCCCCACAAAAACAAACCAAACCCCCCCCCCCCAAAACCCCACCAAATCTTTTATTTTCTTTCTGGGTCCTGGGGATTGAACCCAGACTTTCCCACTGAGCTACATCCCCAACCCTTTTTAAAACTTGCTGGGATTATGGATGTACCCATCATGGCCGGTGCAGAATTGTTTCTTAACCTTCAGATGAGCCCAGCCTGCCTTGGGCACCAGCACAGCAACTCCTGCTCATGTGCCTTTGGGGGAGGAGACACAACCCAGGGCACACTGTTCCTACCCAGGGAAATCTATAACAGTGCGATGTGCTCCATGGAGACAAACACCACATCATGTCAGCACGAATAATTATAGAAACAATAAAAACACATAAAACCTGCTAGCACTTTCTAAACTTTTCTCATGCATCAACACAAAGTCCACACATTCTACTCTCAAGAGTATCAAGCAGGAACCTTGTGCAGCCTCAGAGCTCTCAACCACTTAGGAGCCAAGGGCCTTCAAATCCTTTCAGGTTCTCAAGCTAATTAAACACACGATAGAGTAAGCAAGCATCGAAATATCACATCACATATGGTGGGGGAACAGTCAATGGGTGTCAGAATTTTGGAGCTTTCTAGCCCAGCCAGCAGAAGCACAAACTCGGAAGGACAGCAAGTTCTGAGCACTCTGTGACTCTCGTGACACAGGCAGTCTGCACTCAGCAAGCTCTTCCTTTCTGACTCTTCTCCTAGCAACCAAGTGATTGTATCTAAATTAATGTACATTAGATAATACAAATTTAACAAGCCATCAAATTACTTCAGAGTTTTCACAGCAGCCAAAGGGGCTCCTCTCATTCAGAAGCAGTGAGGTAGGCTGGGATGAAAACAATATTTATAGTAATAAGATTCATGCCTTCCTTCAAACAGATTCTTAGAGAAAAAGAAGACCGTCATCCATTCTCAGTGTTTCTAATGGTGCGCTGGTAAAAGGTAAGCTAACAATGAGCTTCAGTGGGTTGCAAACTCCTCCAATGAACACCTACATGACACATATCCTACTACACATATACAGCAGGAAAAATGCCTTTCTGGCAGTTGGCTGAAGTCCAGAACAGTCAAGCGAGACAAATGCTCCACGGGAACAAAAGCACCACCTGATTAAAATCCTTTTTCCATACCAGTCTAAATCTGGGACATTATTCATGAGCTGAGCCAGTAAGTCAACAACAATTATCAAATTGATTATTGCAAATCATGAGGCAACCTAATGTCTCTGAAGAGAAGGCTTTTTTTTCTTTTCCTCCAAGGCTGGAGTAATCTACATTTTTTAGAAAGAGACTTGCTCACCACTCTCTTTTGGATGTGTTTATCTGAGAATAAAAGCTTAGAGGAATTAACAATAATGTGAGCGCACACGTACACATGCTTTAATGTTAATACCAAGAAGGAAATTGCAGCAAACTTTTGTTAAAACTCCCACAGCAGATAGGCACAGTATCGCCTACTTTATCAGGAGGTGCTTACTCAGACTGAGAATAGCAAAGTGGGTGTAAGAGGGACACAATAACAATCTGTAGATGTTCCCGACCTCATCTAGTCTCAACTAACCACCCCACAGTCTAATTCCAGGAATGCACACAGGAAGATGAAAAAGAAGGCCATGGCATTAATTATGGTAAAGATTACAAGGGAAGGCCAACTACGAAAACTGAGGACATGAAAGCAAATTTTAGAAGCCTACCAGAAATGCCATGTTTACTTCCAGGTGTGGAATTAGAAGTCAAGACACAGAGCTCCTCGTCTTCGTGAGATGAGTGTTCAAAGCACTTGAACCAAATGAAGCAACCAAAATGTGTCAGTTCTGCCAAATCTCAGACGCAGCCACACAACGGTGTCTGTCTTTCCTCATCATCTCAAGCATTTAATGCAAACGTTCTTGAAACTTTTAATATTTGTTGCAGTGGTTTAAATAAAAAGACTGCTAAGATATACTGGCAAGTTTCCTCAGGTAATGTAGCTACAAATCATTTCCTGCTAATTGAGACACGGAAAGTGTTTATTTTAGGAATTCTGATCATATTACTATAAAACTGACTGAATGTGGTTAAGTAATCTGCTTTCAAAAAGCAGTGTACTTCAGTTCTTATATTCATTTTCAGGGTGAATAAGAGAAAGGTAAGCAAAAGTTAAATAAGAGAAAATTTGATTATGAGCAACAAGGTATAAGAGCAATCAGTTCAGTTCCTACTGAGACGGTGAAGATATCAGTGGATCTGAAGAAATAAAGTGATTAAGTTCAAAAGATAGCCTTACCATGATATTTTTAATCCTTCTGCATTAATTCTGAAGCACAACTCACTGAGATTTAGTAGAATTAAAAGTTTCTTTAGAAAAATTTCACCTCAAATTTATTTTAAAAAATAAATATTGCCAGGTTTGGTGGTGCATGCCTATAATCCCAGCACTTGGGATTGTCATGAGGGGCTATATAGTGAGTTTAAGACCAGCCTGGAATGAAAAAAAAAAAAAAATTATATATGATATAATATTGGGACTTACATTGATTACTCATTTCAAAGCACTATCAAATATTTCTGTTCACAGGCTATATGCAAAGACTCTCAGGTTTTCTGTGCTGTGGCTTTTTCATGTAAGTTCTGGGAATGTATTACCATAGATTCTTGGTACTACATTGGCTCAAAACTTCAAGAATCCAAGTAGACAAATTAGTTACAGTTTTCTGTTATCTATACCAATATTCTTCTCCATTGGTGTAAATAATCAAGAAGCAACTATACTTCTAAGCAGCAAAATATATATATATATATAAAGTATATTTGTATGGGTAGTTTTCACATTACCTGTGCTCCACAATAAACCATACATAAGTATTTCCCTGTACTCTTCGAAAAGCTAATTTAAGGTTGCATTGGTCACATTTAACCTGCTATTGTGGATGGCATCTCTTTAAGGAATGTTTCTGCCTCCTCAATGCACCTTGAAATTGAGAAAGTAATGATGCAACAAACGTGCCCAGGGTGGCTTCATTTCAAAGCATGTTAATATCTATACCTCAGACTCAGAAGCACAGGGTTTGGAATGGCCCTCCAGGAAGCCTGGACGATCCTCAGAGAGGCAGAGGTTATAAAGATATCTTAATCATGCACTCGACTCTGCCCCCACTACTGGCTTGTCAGGCCGAATTTCTTCCAACCGTGGGTACATCACATCTGCCTATGGCTATGAAACATCCCCCTCAGGAGCTTCTCTGCAAAGTACCTTCCTCAATGTACAAATGTGTGTTAACAATAATTTTACAATGAATTGCCAAGTTTGGGAGAGTGGGATGGAGAGAGCAGGGAAGCAGAATTCTTATGCGGCAGGCACAGAACAGTTTGGCTGTGAGAATATTACTTCCTCCTTAGCTAGCTGGGTTGTCTGCATCCTGTAAGAGCAGAGCTTAGAGAAGTCCAAGTTCTGTGAAATTCGAGCATAGGTTTTGTAGCATAGGTTTCATTTACACCAGAAGCGAATCCTGTGATTTTCTTCCACAGAAAATTCCCAAATGGTAGGTAGGAAGCTAGAAAGGACCGGAGAAAGGAAACCACCACAGCACACAAAATGGTACGGGGAAAGCGGGGGACAACAAACCTGTGAACCGCGAACCACGCAGACTATCGTGTGCACACCTCAGATGGGAACTGGTAATAAGGAAGCTCACTAATTAGTCCTCTTCATCACAATCACTCCTTGATTAAAATCAGGAGAAAGAACTAAAACAAACACATGCAGAGCTTATTATGTTAGCATGGGGGCATCTACTAGCACTTGAGAACCTAACCGTGGAGAGTGTCGTCCACACTGAGGGGGAACCTTTTTGCAGTCACAACTATGCACTCTACTGCCAACGCAAAAGTTGTTTCCCTACTAGAGCTGACTGCTCTGCCAGGCCCCATGAAGCTGACCTGAGGATCAGGAACTACAGAGCATGTTGTTGTTTGAGTCCAACCAATCTTAAATGTCGAAGCAACAAAATACTTGTGAACAAGAGGACAGATAGAGATAAGAGAGTGTGGAGATCAGAACTAATCGCTGAGGATACTGAAGCAAATGCATGCTTTCATTTTAAGGTGTATTGTGATCATTTACTGCCATAGTTATCTATCTTTTCAGGGCTGTACAGACCAGGAGAATTACTTCTGGAGCTGTGTGGAAGACAAATCACAACTGCATCCTCTACCAGAAAGGCAAAAAAGTCATCCATCTCGCCACACTCTTCTTCCTTTCCTCATGCTGGGTTCCACGGCCACAAGTGACATTTTAATTCACAGAATGAGTTTATGATTCTCTATAAGGAGCCAGCTGTACAGCATGATAATCTCTTGAAATAAACGGGACCCTGGTGGGGAGGACACTTGGGAATGCATCCCAGCTCCAGCGTTACCACAAAACACTTAAAAATATGAAACCAATCTTCTCTGGCTGGTTGTCGATATTTCACAGTGTGTATGAGGAGGGGAGGGGAGGGCGTCGCCTACAGCAAGTTGGACGTTTAACAGGAATGAAGCGAACACAGGAGAGAACCCTTGAGGAAACAGTCTGACTAAAACAAGACAAAACAGAACAACATTACAACAGTAAAAAAAAAAAAAAAAAAAAAAAAGGTGCTGAATCTAGGCCATCAATAACGTTTCATTAAGTGTTGCCTGTGCCTCACAGCTTCTCACCCTGCTTACTGACTTGGTGCGGCACCCCACTCGGGCCTCCCGGATGCCATGGCACGGGAGCAACAGTAGTGGGCACTGGCCTCCGCCCTGGGGTGGGGGAGCATGATACCAGGAGACACTGGCAGGAGCATAAGAAGCAGTTCCCGGGAGGCTGGCATTCTAATCTGTGGAGCCCTCAACAGAGCAACCTTTTTCTTCCTGATTTTTCTTCCCCGTTATTAAGCAAGCAAGTATTGCGAAGCCGTTCCCAACAGAGAAGCCAAGTGGGGAGAAGGGCCGGAAGGGCTGCGTACCCCATGGGAAGAAGCTGCAGAGCACATTGGTGTCACGTAGCCCCACCTCCAATATATGGCTGGAAAAAACCACTTCACTCAACCCAGAAATGAATTAAACCTTGTACAACTTCAGGGATACGCCTGTTCTCCAGAGCCCTACAAAGCACAGGCACTTAGAATTTGTTTTTTTCCTGATTTGCTTGGTCCTGCCTAGTATCAACTGTATTTCCTTTCAACAACATATAATAATTAGAAAGGAAGCCAAAACTGGCAAAAGCTGAGAAGCTCCATCTTTGTGTTTAGAATAAAAATGTAAAAAACAGCATGCTGACTGACAATCATAGCAGGCAAACTAACAGCAAGTCAAACTGTGCAACAGGCCTCAGAGTGTGGTCTGGATTTCATTTGTAAGCATTCAAAGCTGCAATCAGCCTAAATATCTACAACCTGGGATAAACTGTAGCACACCATATACTATTCTGCAGTAAAAATGATACAGGCAACAACATCGATGAATCTCATATACAGTACTTTATGTGCTTCTGTGACATGACATTCTTGCAGTGGTTCAACTATAGGGGTCTGGGACATAGCTCAGTGGCAGAGGACTCGGTCAGCATACGTGAAGTCCTGGCTCTATCCCTGCCACACTGCAAAACAGGGCTCAACTCTACAGACAGAAAACACATCAGTGGTTGCCAGGGACTAAGGGTTGACTCCAAAGGGACAGAGGAATTTTGGGAGATGAAAAAAAGTAGTATTATTTCTTGTTTATGGTGACATACATATTTATTAAAATGTGTATTTGTCAAAACTCACAGAATTAGATGCCAGCAGGTATATTCTAACTATATATATTATACCTTCATTGTGAAAACAAAGGACAAAAAGTGACCTGTGTCTGAAAAATACACAATTTAAAATTTTTTAACAAGAAACCCCTTCCCCCCTGCCCACTCAACTAACTTATAAATAGCTGGGAGAGAATGACAAGTTCAGAACTAAACACTCAGTAATTACGTTTTAGATCAACTACTTTAATTAGATATTGAATGCATTAAAGTGCTTTAAAATTTTTAATCAGAAAATAATTTAGATGAGAAAGTAAAGGGTTTGAGAATCACAGGGAAAAAAATTTCTCAGAAGTAGCGTAGGAAAAGCCCTAAGTTCTCAACCAATGGCTAAAAGAAGCATTGGGGCGGGAGGACACCTCCGACGCTACAAGGAGTACAGGTTTTGTTCAAATAAAGAACAAAGTTCTGCTAAGTACTTATGCCTATTGACATTCACTTTCTACCTGCAAACAAAACCAGGTGATATGGCTTAGCATGAATAAAACAATATCCGATTCTCAATCAAATACAAATTCTGCATAGGCCTAGAGATTGTTCTTTTATTGAATGACTTTCCCAAATTTAACCAGCTGAAATTATGCTGTGAGAATCATTCAATTTAACCTTTAGAAATGAAGCCATTGCCTTTTAGAGGTAAAAATCTGCATTTTTATCACCAACAGGAAATATAATGCTCTTGGCTTATTCTACAATCCTTTTTTTATAAAATAAGTTCGGCACAGAAATTGCAGATGATGGTGTATCGCTACCTCATATAAAGGAGAAAGTATACACCTACTTAGAAAAGAGAATCAAATACACACATTTGCTTTCATTCTGCCTTCCATCCTCCTTTTCTATGCAGGTCAGGTGCAGCCATTAAGGCGGTGCTACATGTGTGTCCCGCTGTGTCCTTCCTCAGGAATGCCACTCCATAGAACCAGGTGACGGGGCTCATCAATTCATAGTATCGGGAAAGCTTCTACAAATAAGCCCCTTCTTTTCCTGTCCTTACTTTATCCCAAGATGTCCCTCCTTTTTCACATATTCTAACTTCTCAACAGGATAGTAGGACATTTTTGGATATAAATTTATACTGTTTTTCATACTGTGTCTCTGTAAAGAGCAGCTCTCCATTGGACAGCTTCCCGCAGGGGCATTCCAGTTTTCCTGTGACCCTGCACAGGGATTGCCAGCTTTCTCCTCACCGAAAACCTGGAAATTCCCTTTGTACTTGTTCCTGTGTTTTCCAGGCCCATGCCTTCTGTTTTCTTGGTTTACTGTCTATTCCTTTAGAAGAAAATATGAAGTGTATTTGGGGTTCTACGCTTAGGGATGAAGTGTGTATGTTCTGAGTGTTTAGTTCTCAACTTGTGAATATACAGCGAATGCCTAATTAAAAAATAATTCTTACAGTGAAAGACACACCGCATTAATTCCCATCAGAATACCCATCTTGCTTCAAACATAATTACCCCATCGTTCTTGCCACTTTCCTGTCTTTACCAAGTATGAAAAAAAAACTATGAATATTGTTGCCAAGTGCCATTCAGCAGAAAGGCAGGTTTATAAAACATTAGTTTGTCTTCATCCACCTTGTTCTGGCTCTTCTGCAAAGACAAAATGACCATGAAAAGCAAACATTTTTAAACAATTCAGGACACTGGGGCAGTCACAACAGCATGGCTAAAGACATTCATGAAAGGACTTTCAGAACTGCTTCAGAAAGTGGCATGGTAGTACATGTCTGTAATCCCAGCACTCAGGGTGCTGAGCGACCAGGATCACTATGAGTTCATGGCCAGCCTGGGCTACATACTGAATGCAAGGGCAACCTGAATTACACAGTGAGACCTCTCAAAAAATCAAAAGTGGCAGGAACAGCAGGATGCGTTCAAAGCAAGGGAGAATATTTTGAAGAGGATTAATGGTAATATGTCTTTTACTACAATAAAATTTTAAAAATTTAAACATTCACCATATTTTTCAATCATACCTCATATCTGGTTCATATTTAAAGAAGAAAATGTATAATCTCTCTGAAGTCAGCGAAATATAGAATTGTTTTTGTAGTCTCATTCAGGAGAAAGATTGTCCTACTTATGAGAACTCTATACCAACAAACTGCTTTTTATTATTCATCAGCACAGCAATAAACTATATTTTTGATACAGTAAATGGTATAGTTATAACACTCAAACTATGATGTAGAAAAAATTTTATTTTGTGGTATCAAGGATTAGGCCCTTTGCACTAGCTACATCTCCAGCCCTTTTTATTTTGAGACAAGGTCTTGCTAAGTCACTCGTTGTGGGCTTGAATGTACAATTTTCTTGCCTCAGTCTCCCAGAGTGCAGGCATTAGAGGTCTGCACCACTATGATCAGCTAAAAACCTATTCTATTATGAAATAATTATACATACTCAAAAGTAATTATGACTTGGGGCTAAGTTGGCACAAAATACAGTAAGTTTATTTTTCAGTTCAGAAATACCAATTTGTAAGAAAAAAATGTTTACAAGGAATCTTAACACAGTGGGAAGTGTATCCTAATAGTTTTCAGATTAAATATTTTCCAAAACTTTGTATTTTATTCAAATTGCAAACATCTGATTTATATCAAACAAATCATGAAATTGATAAGAAAATAAAGGCTGTACTTCTGCTTTGAACTGGCAAAGATAACCAATAAGGAAACTAGAAAAAGATCATTAAACTTATAAAATCTGTTCCTTTTCTGTGAATCAAATAAAGAACTTCTATAGAAAAAGCATAATAAACATTTGAAAACTGACATAGTCCACTCTAAAGACAATTTACCCACAGTGGCACTGAGAACATGGAAGAAAGCCTATCAAAGATAGCCTACAACTCTGGCTAGCAATTACAAGGCTAGGATTAAAAAATTACTTACAGACGTGAAATACTATCTTTTCTTTAAAAGTTTTGGATTGATTTTTATCACTTCCAGTGTCTCGATAAAAGAGGCAGGAATTTATTATAGAATGAGAAAATGGCTTGAGAGATAATTAAAACAAAGTGTGCAGAGTAAAGAATTTAAAGGACGGCCTGACAAAGCACTCGTTTTCACTTCATGGGCAAATCAAGAACTCGGGTGAAGAAACTGATGTCATGCAAGGTTCTGCCCTACTCTAGATGAGAATAAAACTTCAGAAAGGGATAGAGAAAAAATGTCAGCAAGTATATGGCATAAAATGAAAAAAATTAAAATAAATCTTAATAAGGGCTACATAGCTACAGGTGCAAATATTCTCCTGAGTATGTTTCATGTACTGTTGGTTTAATCTAGGGGTACAGAATCCACAAATACGGAAGACTGACAGAACTCTGACCATTCATTTCTGCCTGCAGAGAAACCAACATTGGCCAAAAAAATTATAAGTGAAAACATTTTTATTGTGTCACATTGGTTTTTAAAAAGCCCTATGTTTCTAAATATTAATAAAAAATAGATAATTATACCATCTGGAAGAGAAAGTTCTAGTTTGCTCAACATAGACAAAAATGTCAACTTTTATGGTAAGAGTATTAATGAAAAACAGACGTTGGTTAGTGTTGGTCAGAACAAGAAAATTGCATCAAAATAAAAAATCATTTTATTCAATAAAATTAATAGAATGTTTAAAAATATGCTTCTCTTTGGACTCAGTTTCTATTTTGTGCAATTGTTCTAAGAAAATAATTCAGATTATGATTTAGTTAAGAGTTTATTATAGGAAAAAACAGACCAAATAAACCTTAAATCCAACAACAGGAGGTAGATGAAGGCAACTATAATACAATAACTTATAGCATTCATTCTTCCAATATCTGTTAAGCATCAACCAAGGGCCAGACACTCTTCTAGGCACTAACTGTATAGTTACAAATAAAACTTAGATGCTCCATTGTTAATTCCTATCATTTCATTTTGAAAACTGGTATTGTTTTTGTGTTGTTTTGTTTTGTCTTTATTTTATTGTTCTTTTTTGACTCTCTTTAAAAAAAAAAAGCTTCGATGATATCTGTCCTAAAAACAGCTTATAACAATTTTAAAAAAGAAAAGGAAAGAAGAAAAAACAGAAAAAATAATCTCACAATCTGGTGAACAGATGTATTACCACAGAAAAATTGCTGGTGGTGGAGGTATAGAAGAGTTTTATTTCCTTCTTTTCATTTACTTATATTTAATGCATTTAAAAACAAGCTGGTAGAAAACTTGTGTAACGTTTTATTTTTAAAAGAGGAAAATACATTAACATTCAAGGCTGATTCAGCTTTGTCTACATAAGCTTACAAATTACTTAGGTCAGATAACTGTCCCTTCAGTATTTAGAGCCAGTGTTTCACATTCTCTACAATGAATTAGTTCTTTAGATTTGAGACAAATATTGATGCTATAATAAAATCTGTAAACCAATGTGGAAAAACATGTTGATTGGAAGCCGGTAAGAAATTTGCTTCATGATTCAATCAAAATAGGATCTAAGCACAGAGCTTCCTGGTACAGATGTCATCAAACTAAGTAGCCTTCTCCTAAGTAATAAGTGCTTAGTGCAGATAATTATGATTCAGAGCCAAGAAGGTATAAAACAAACCAACAAAGATCACACATTATCACAATGTGAGAATTTAAAAAATGTATTTCTAGTACGAAAGCAGCATGCTGTAAAAAGCCCCAAAGTCAGGACCAGCAACAGATTTAAAGCATGCCCAGAATTTCAGGCAGTCAAAAAATATCTTTAAGGTAGCTAGAAATGTAGTATTTTGGGTGTATTTGGAATTTAAAATTCTTCCTCAAGCAAAATGTAGAGTTACTGCATCCTGAGTTACTGATTCTGCGGCGTGCGGCGTTACAATTTTGGTATGAGGTAATCACACGTGGATGCTGTATTAAAAGGATCTACAATTCAAACTGGAAGGATCTAGTCCATCAATGGAAAACCACACTGGACACATGATGAAAGAAGCATGAACTGTGTGGTGACCCAAACTTGCAATCTTGACCCCAGGAGGTTGGGGAAGAAGGACTGTGAGTCTGAGGCCAGGCTGGAGTGCTGAGCAAGATCCTGTTCCCACTGCCCTCCACCAAAAGCAAGCAAGCAAGAAGTTGGTTAATCAAAGATCTCACATCACTGTCATTTCTTTCTTTGTCAGTGCATATATAATTATGGATGCTCTCAAGATTTTTTTCACACATTCAAAACTATGCAGACACCATCATTATAAACATTTATATACTTGCTATTGTTAGAAAACTCTAAAACCACGTCCTACAGAAGTAAGACAGTTGCTGCTACTAATCCAGTTGGGAAGGAAGCTAGCTTTCCTAATCTCTTTCCTTCATCCCACATGAACTTTCCAAGAGCGATAGCAACCCTGTACTAAACAGTCCTTCAGACAGTTCTCAATCTTTACCCCACCTGGCCTTCAATCAACAGAGTAAATTCTTGTGCTGGGATGCTCATTCTCCTCTTAGGCTTCTTTTTCCTTTTCTTTTTTTTTAAAACAGGATCTCACTAGTTACTGTACCTCATCCAGTCTGGCCTTGAACTCAAGATGCTCCTGCCTCAGTCTCTTGAGTGCTGGAATTAATTACAGGCACTCACCACCATGCCTAGCCTCCCCTTAGACTCTCTATCATATTCCCCTGATTTTCCTCTGACAGCTAGGGCACTAAACCTTTAAGTTTCTTTGGCCAGTGACTTCCCCTATGATCTTAAATGCTGGCAATAGAGGGAATAGCCTAGGGACTCTTCTCTCTAAGGTGCTGTACACCCACATCTATTTTCAATAGTCAGATTCTTCCACAAATCCCAGGCTGCTGTTCTGGGCTATACAACGCTGGAATGGCTCACAAATGCCTTCATTTTAACATGCTCAGAAATTACTGATTATCGTCTCAAATCTACTCCACTAATGTTCACCATATCAGAAAGGGAGCACCACTACCAAGGAGCTACTTGGGCCTGACATTTACAATGCTTCCATACGACACCTGACTTCATCTGACCCTTAATCAAGTAAATCACTCAACTCTACCAGTCTAGATCTGAAATCTGTTTCTACCTTTACTGCCACAGCTCTAGCTACAAGCACTATCCAACCTTAGACCACCTAGAGCAGTTGTGGTCATTACGATGTCTTCTCACAGGGCTCTGTAGCTGCATTCCATTGTAATTATATAACCAACTGTGTATGTCCTACACAGACTACATCTATCCTGTTTAATATTATATCTTCAATACCCAGCACTGTATCTAGCATATAAAAAGCTCTCAATAAATGCTTACTGTTTGATCATTCATTCACTGATTCAACATGAGAAATGCATTAAAAAACAGGCCAGAGATGGCATATGTTCAATGTCAAATGAGCGATAAAGAGATGGTAAAAGAGCTCAGGAGAGAGAGAAGTATGATTTGGGACTTCAATTGAATAAGGAGCTTGGAAGAGAAATACTATAGATGATGAAGATCGCTATCAGTCACACAGGAGTCTGTGTGCAACGAATGCTAAGCAATTTAATAATCATCAACACAAAGTGAACCACTGCTCTCTGCTGAGTGCTTACTATGTTAACTGTTCTGAATATTTTGCGTATATTAATTCATTCAATTAAACCACAATTTAAGGAAGCTATCACACCCATTTTATAGATTGGAAAACAGAGGCACAGAGAGGATAAACGATTTTCCTCAAGGTGACAAAGTATTAAGCAATGGAACCATGACTTGAACGCCTGTTGGTATGATCTGTTGGTACAGTCCACTAATCATGGCTCCACACTGCCATTTATAGTTTAGAAAACATGTACCCCTTCTGCTGCATCTCTTTACTAGCTTGCCTACCAGATACTAACTAGCACAGTTAACCCCAAACCTGGAGTCAAGGCTGCTTTGTTCCAAATACAAGTTCACTCTGCTGGAATCTACCCCTTGGTAAATCAAATCTAAACTAGGCATGGTGCACAGATACAAAGATGATCCCTTTTTCAGAAGCTAGTAAAGAAAATCACTGCCCATGTACTAAATAACCTGAGGAGTAGCTAATCAGTTTATCAGCGCATGCAAACTCATGGCGATGTGACTGTGTAAATGCCAAGGAAAAGCACAATCAGAGGGGTCAGCATTCCAAAATAAAAGAAATGCCACTCGACCAGTGCTAATTAATGTTGGAGTGAGTCACTGATTGAGAACCATAAATAATGGAGTAGATGAAATGACAGAAAATAACACAAACCGGCTCTCCTGTAGGTGACGTGCCCAGGCACCTTGCAGCAGTGCACAATGAAGCAGAGAACACAGGGCTTTCTCCAAATCGGAAGTCCTGGTGACAGCTTTCATTCTCAGACACCTTTTAAAAATGCGATTGTACTGGGATTCTAGAATTTCTTCTCTAAAATACCATTTTATGAAGAACTGAGCATAAAACGACTAGGGCATTCCAAAGCCACTCTGAGTTTTAATTCAAGAATATCTGGATGTCAACTGCAAAGAGTGTCCAAAATTTTATACAACATATTTTGTAGTGAGTATTTTAGAAGCATGTTAAATAAAGGCTTAAAATACAAGTAAGCAGAATGTCTATGTTAATAAAATGACTTCCTTTGAAATGTTTATATAAGCAATAGCCACAGGACAAAATGAGTCAATCCAGGGCTGAACAGAGTGGTGATGGTGAAGTGGACAGTAAAGCCTGGGCTGCACACAAATATTTCGTCCCCTCACTCAGCAGCTATGGGAGACCACACAATCACACACCTCAACCTGGGAATCAGGAACGGTATCAACTGCCTTCCAAACACCTTTCCCTTCATTTAGCCAAGCCCGTAATAGGCTCATTTAACCAATTTGGACGCATGAAATAGAATCACAGAGCAGTATCCACACGCACCCAGGCAATGGGAAGGAGACAGGACAGCGTGAACCAGGGGCTATGGAATTTATGCTCAGAGGCAATTCTCTTTGGAAAAGATGCTACTTTGCTCAGAAAAGATGCTCCAGACTCAATTTTCTTGTTCTTCCTTTCAAAAAGGAAGAATGGTAAAGCTCTGTCCACTGAAATGGGAGCTTGGGCCTGGCTGCAAAGGAGCTCATCTGCATGCACCGTGTGTGCAGTAAAGTGAGGAAGGAATCAGAAGGGAGCTGGAAGATTTTCTTATAGCCAAAAACTTCCTGATAACACAATTCATGGCTGTGACAGATCAAGGTTACTGAGTACTGTGTGTGGAGAGAAAGATGCTTCTGTTATGAGAAGCAGCAAATAAGAAGCTGTGTCCCTAACACTGCTCCACCCCCAGCCAGGTTGTTCGATCAAATGTTTCCTCAGCAATGTCAAACTGCAGTGCTGGGGCAAAGCCCGAAAGGTCAAGATACTGCCTGGGCTTCAGGGTCCACACTCAAGGTTATCTGCTACCAGTGGCTGAACTTTCCACAAGTAAAGCCTGTCAGTGAACAAAATGGTAGACCAAGTAAAGCTTAAGGCCTGGAACCAGACACTACTCAAGAAAGAGATGTACTTACTTTAAATTTTTTTTTATCTTTTTAAGAATTTTCACAGCCACATTACCCTTCATATTTTAGGTGTAGGAGAGGCAATAGAACAATGTTACAAAAGTACATAGCTCTGTGATCATTTATTGCCCACTGTTAACAACTATTTTTGTATTTCTTACTTCTGCAACTCCTTCCCTTGCTGAAAGATAATTTTCAAACAAGTAGACTCACGACTGTTTTACAAAAATTAAATAAATATGGGACAAAAATTTTATTTTAATGCATGCTTATAATCTGAGCCCTCAGAAGGCTGAAGCAGGAGTATCTTAAATTCAAGGCCAATATTGGCCACATGTTGAGTTCAAGGTCTGCCTGGATTACATAGTAAGATATTGTCTCAAAACAAAACAACAGAATTCATTTTAATCTATTTATTAGTGTGGGAAATAGAAAGAGTCACAGGAGACTGAAGAACAGACATATATAGGGCACTCAGAATGTTGAAGTAAATCTGCTCATCCCTACCCTACAAAAATGTTACTGTAGAAAATGCAGAGTAAAAATGTCAAATTTGAAAACTCCCAATTTGTCTCCAGAGTGGGAATCAATTATATCTCTAAAGGGCTATGTTTCTACAGGAACCATTCACATCAGCAGCAGCCTTTCCCATGATACACTCTACAAAGGTGTAAAACACCTCCGTCCAGTCAACCTGACAGAGTAGAACACATACAGAGCCACACCCCGAAAAGGTTTGCAAGGAAGCATAGCGCAGTCTGGTGGAAGGACACTCAGGGATCTTCCTGTCCATTTCAAAGTCTTGAACAACTTTTCCCGACTCTCTCAACTAAATAAAAAGTGGGAGATTGTGTCCTGAAAACTTAGTGCCCTAATGTGTGCAAAGAACACGAAAGGCATACGACTCACTCAAAATGTGGATGAACAATCTGTAAAAAGAAGTATTTAAACACAACTACCACCGACTGTGCTAAATGCTGAAATGCATTTACCATCTTGAAAAAGTTCCCATGGAAATCATAAATGCTTTCAGATTTATTTAGAAAAAGAGAGATGTTCCTTCAGTGAGTTCTGGGGAATTTAAGGGGGAGGACTTCAAAATCCATGCACTGGCCACTGAGGATTCCTGTGGCTGAAGGGAACTATGGGCGAGTGAAACCAAAAAAGGAGCGCCCTCCACCATGATGGGTCAGGAGCCCTCTGCCCTGCCAGGTGCACATCTTGTGAACAACATCCGACTCTGCTGCAGAGAGGGGTTTAGAAGAGGTGAGAAGAAAAAGAAATGGAAGAAGGGAGTCACAAGAGGAATATTTTCCACATGAGCAACAACGTGAGCCACCAAGCACAGCAGACACGTGAGAAAACCACCAAAGTACCTGACTTTCCCACCACCCGTGATGTCTGCATAAAGGCAAACTGTTTATGGGGCATTCAGTGCTTGCTCCGGGGAGTGTGTTCCAGAGCCAGCGACTTGGCTCATGCCAAACTCTTCTGGGATTCTTCCAGAGTAGCGAACGCAGGGCCCAGCAGTGGAGACTGCCTAGAGGTAAGTGGAGCTCCAGCACTAGGCAGCTGCTCCAGGTCCCGGAAACCCATCAGCCAGAACCACAGGCCTGGACTCTGGGCCATCTGTATAGTAAGTTAAACTGCAGTGAGCACAGGAGACAATCACGACATGATGCAGACTAAGGGAGAATAAGAGGAAGAAGTGTCATTCACAAAAAGAAATAAATTTCAAAGAAGGCGCATCTGTGCCAACAAATGCCAGGGACTAGGAAGGACAGAAAGATAGCTGGAAGGAAACTTAGAATCACATGAGAATAAGAGAAAATCCAAAGTACGTCAGCTTGACTTGAATGAATAGACTCAGTGTCTCCAGAAGATTCTGCTGCTTTTACCTTCTTAGAACTTACTGGGCAAACTAGTATTTTTCTCTTTTAATTTTTTTTAATCCAAAAGTCTAGAATTTTTTTTTCTTTTATCTAGGCCCAACTCCGTGAGATGCTTAGCAGCACTCCATCCCAAGGTCTCTTACAGGAAGGAGGAAGAGATTTCTCCAGGGAGGAGGGCAGTGCTGTTCAGGGGTTAAGAAAGCAAATGAAAACCAGAAATCGAAGAAAGAGGCCAGAAAGCAAAATATCCTACATCATCTGTCCATCTATGTACCCATCCACCTTCCTGTCTACCTGCCTACCTGAAAGGAAGGTGTCTACATTTTGTATGTGCAAGTGAGAACTGTACTGTTCTCTGTAAGTCTTCATTTCAGGATTCATTTCATCTTATGAGGAAAAGAAACAAAGTCTGATGCCCTTACCTTTGTACCCCAAGCGACGGCTCTCGCACATTTTTATCAGTGTGTTTCTGATAAAATCAGTCTCTATGTCTCTGACAGAATCAGTCATAGAGTGAGGAAGTCATAAAACACCAGTGAACAACATGGTCAAGAAACTAAGTGACAAAGCCATCAATGCCTCAGAGAGCATAGCATCAGTTAGATGAGTAAAAAAATGGGCAAATTAACAGATGAGTTGTTAGGACCACCTAATAGAAGACAGAAGACACTCAGAGAAAGACAACGCCTGTTCTGCTAATCTATCCCATCCCAGGGCTTAGAGAAACATGACTACAGAGAATGCAGGTATAGGTTCTATCCTCTTGCACTGCCAACAAGCATCACAAAATGCCTCATGTACTAGAGAATAAGGAACAGAGATGGAAGAGAAGACAGGAAAAGCCAAATCACACTGACTCATCCGCACACTATCCCTGCACAGTGGGAGAGGAAGACAATGGAGGAAAAGGAAGCCCTGTGCACTTACAGTACTGCTGGCAACGTAAGGAGCCGGGAGCTCCTCTCTCACCTCAGAACCAAAATTGATCTGTCTGATCCACCAGAACAACAGTTAGCCATGCACCAGCCCCATTTTATTGCCTGTTTTACACTCTGTATCTGCTGGAGATCGTATTTATTATAGAGCAGGCTACAGCAAAAACAATAATAAAACTAAGAGAACAACCTTTATGCCACTGACATGCATGTTCCAACTTTGTCTATGCTGGTGAGAAAGGACGTTCAGATGGGATATGGGGAAGACAAACCCTTCTAATGATGAAAACAAGGATGTATGAGGTGAAGCAGTCACCACAGAGCTGTCCTTGAAATCAAATCAGATCCAAAACCAGTCAGTCAAATTCTCAGTTGCATTCATAGGAACATACACATACACAGGAACATCCTGGCCTGAAAGGAAATCAGACTACTATAGAAATGACAGCAACGACTAATATTTGTAACATCTCACTTCCTATACCTGGAAAAATGAGAAAGGAAGGAAAGAAGTCATGTTTTTAGGGTCTTTGCGATTGATATGACTGTAAGTACGGTAATGGTAATACCTCAGTTCATGAACACTTCCGTTTGCAAACAATTCAACTGACAAACATAAACATTGGGCAAAATTTTGCTTTCATTCATAAGCTTTGCCTCGGGTGATGACCATGACTGCAGCCATCGTCCCTGAAGAAACATCAACAAGACCATCTTCCCCAAAGTTATGGCGTGCATTAAGTGAACCGAGGTACTACTGTACTTTTCTTCCATAGTGGTTATTCTGAAAATAGGTACAAAAAATGAGGCAGGCCAAGTTTTTAGGTGTAAGTTAGAACCTCCCTGGTCTAGTAAACAAATGGGGGTTCATTTAGTAGGCGACATACACAGATACTCCTTTCATCTTATAGAAAGCTCAATCTAACATCAACAATCTGTATCAATAAGCCACCTGATGGACTACCTCAGGGACCAGTGTCTCATGGGGCAAGGAGTCCTCAATTCTGTTTTGTGTTTTGTTTTTTCTTCCGGTAACAGGAATCGAACCCACGACCTTGAGCTTGCCAGGTAGGCGCTTTGCTGCTGAGCTAAATCCCCAGCCCCGGAGTCCTCAATTCTGTACGTGGGTTACTCACTTCCCACCATAAACAGCCAAAGAGCTCTGCACTTGCTGTTATTTCATACGGAAGCACTCTTAATGTACTGAGGCTCGCCTTACGATAGAATTTGTGAAAATGCAAGAGGTGAGATAGGAAGAAAGGGTATAAACTCAACTACAGCTAGAGGCAGTTAATACTAAGACACAAATACAGGTCATTTTCCTCACAGTCATGATTTAAACTCTTCCACATTGCACATTTCTTGAGTGAAGACAAAGTGTGGACTTACTCATGTCTTTTTTCCTCACAGATATATGCACGGGTGTGGAAGCGAGTGCGGGGAGAGGAATTATGTACAAATAACAGTTTAGAGTAAATTATTTTGGCAGCATAGTGTGTACGCTGTCAGCTCAACACCAACTTCCATTTATCATGACCTGCAGCTAAGAGGGGATCAATCCGGGGCAGTGGGGAAGATAGGTGAAGATTTAAAGGGGATTAAGAAACCTTTATGAAACCATCATATATATGTACATAACACTATCATTATCCCAGGTGTCGATTCTGCAGCAGGCTATCGGCTGATTGCCTGTGTGACCTCACATGCCTACCTGTCCCTCATGCAGTAAAATCACCAGCATGCCCCAGGGAGCGGAAAACCCACACATCTCACTTAAATGGCACAAGGGCACCCAATGCACACTCGCACTTAGCACTGTGATGGAAAGACGGGAAGGTGAAAAGGGAGAAAAGACAAACCTCCTCTATTACACAGGGCACAAAAAAATTGCAATCTTAGCTGAATAATTTGTGATTCAGGCAGACAAGGTCATATCTGACATCTATTTAAATTGAATAGCTTTTTCACTTTCAGTCTTCCACTTACTCAAGCTTTCCTCTTTTATTTATGTGGTAACTGAGGGAAATTTAACTGGCATTTATTTTTAAATAACTTGAAGAGTAAATCAATTCTCTAATATCCAGACAGAAAAGGGAATAAAAATAGGTACAAAAATGAGCTACAGTTTAAGGGTGAGTTGGTAAGTTAGGAAAAAAAAAAGTAGTCAAGTTTCACAAGCTCCACTGCTACCAACAAAAATAAAGGCTTAAGAAAGCATCAAGGTAGAAGGCAATGAAAGACTTAAAAACAGCAATAAAGATTTTTAGGCCAGACGTGGGCCCATTTGTAATCCCAGCTACATAGGAGGCTGAGGCAGGAAGACTGCAAGTTTGAATCCAGTCTGGGCAACTTAGTGAGCCTTTGTCTGGAAACAAAAAAATAAAAGAAGGGCTAGGGATGCAGTTTGGTGGCAGAGTATCTGCCTAACCTGTGCAAAGCCCTTGGTTCATTCTTTTTTTTTTCCTTGTCTTTCTTTTTTTTTTTTTCTTTTCTTTTCCTTTTTTTCCCAGTATGGGGAATCAAACTCACGACCTTGCGCTTGCCGGGCAGGTGCTGTGCCGCTGAGCTAAATCCCGAGCCCCTGGTTCACTCTTGTTATTGCTTGTGTCTAGATATCCCCTCAAAGCCTCATGCAGTTATGGGTGGGTTGGGGCTTTTCAGAGGTGGCTGGATGTAGGGTGTGTGATCCTCAAATTGCCTGATGGTGCAATGCTAGGACTGAAGGCACTACGATTAAGGGTGTGAGTGCTAGCTGCCCTAAGTAGCCTGGAAAAGATACAAGGGATAGAAAGAGCTGTGGTTGTCCCTTATTGCTTTGCTACCTTCTGCCCGTCATGAATTGTTTCTCTGCAAGGATGCCCCCAGGCCATCCATCCTGCCTTGGAGCCAACCAATTATAAACTGAAAGCTCTACAAACTGTGGACTAAGTAAACCTTTCCTCCTTTAACCTTGGGTGTTCAGTATTTTGTCTCAGCAATGACAAAAGTAACTAAGACCAATCTCCAGTACTGTCAACACAACAAAATAACAACAACAATCAAAAAAAACCCCAACCTTTCAACTCTGCATTAAGAGAGCCTCAGAGAACAGCTTGAAGCAGGCGCACCCTCACCTCACAGACCTCCTTAGACTTTACTTCGTTGCCAGTGAGAAACTGGAGCAAAATATGGACTTGACAGAACAAAAGAAAGCACTTATCCTCAAGGTTATTTTTCTGGCTCATGCTGAACTGCTTTAGTGTATTTTTATTCTTAATTGATATACAGCACCCCAAGATTTAATTTGGCATCTGAAAAGGTCCAAGAATTTGGGTTTTATATTCTATTTTCAATAGGCAGCTGCCCCTAATGTAGAGGAGCCTTTACTATGTCTTTCCAAACAAATATTTATAATACATTTTCCTGCAGCTTAACAATCCTCGAATTGCCCTTTGATTACTCCAATATCTTCAGTGAAAGAACAGCACTAAGGAAATGAATGCCACAGCACATACCTATAGAATTTAATAATACATATACAATAACAATCCAGCAGGGGAAGCCGTAACAAAACAGGCTGAGGAGTGTGGTGCGGGGGTGGCCACACCTGTTAATGGGAAGCTTTTCCCAGGAGCCACAGTCGGCTGTGGCTCAAAGGCGTTTTCCCAGTGGGCTTCTAGCCACAAAGAATGCAAATCACTGGATCTCACTCCCTTCACAGCCACCCCATCTTCTTGACTGAAGCTCCATTCATAGGAGGCTGATAGCACCGTTTAGCCTGAAATCTGTGGTGCCTGGGGGGAGACAAAGGAAAGCTCACCACAATCCCATTCCTTAAAACGATCAGGGAATCACTACACCCAGACAAGGGGGAGCTGGCCAGACACATTTGTAATAAGCGATCAGCAGAAGCAAGAGAAAAGACCCGGCCGGGCTCGGAACATGACATAAAGCAAAGATAATACACTCTAATTCATCACTGTCCCGGGCCAGGCTGAGCTCTCAGAGAGTCTGCTTATTGTAGTATTTTCTTCTTATTGTCCCAGGCAAATTCCCTGAGATCAAGCTAAGATTTACTTCCTTGCTTCAAGTCCTCAAGTGCCATGGTTCTTCCATCTCCCGTGCCTTCTCTGGCCACTGATCGAAATCGGTAACAGGGCCATGCACTATGCACCCACAGTAGGTATTCTCTCTCTCCGAAGAAGCTGTGACTACCTGATACTGCAGCTGTCATCCTTCCCCATTTGGATGGAGATGTTATCAGTTTTGGACACTGGTATTTCTAGTTTCTAGCACATAGCGGTCATTCAATAAATGCTTGTGGAAAAAAATCCTCTTAACTCAAAGAAGGACTTGTTCAGTTAAAAGAGATGCTAAATATGCAAAGGTGAACTTCTTATGGTAGAATGTTCCTTTGGGCACTGGCTACTGGCAGCTCAGAAGCATTAGCACCACTGATTCTTCCACATTATTATGCATATGGGCATATCTGTCTACCCATTCCTGTACTATTTCAGAGGATATTCACACATTTCTCCACGCTCTCCTACTTATAGGCAAACAGAAAAATAATTCAAGAGGAAATCATGATTCTAAAACCTACACTTGACCTTTTACAGTGACTTCCCATTCATAGTAAGGATTAAAGAGGGATTTTTTTTAAAAGTTCATTTTATTTTAATACAACTGGGAAGAAGTGTTTTCTAAACTTGTAGTAGTTAAAAATGGAAAAGTAACCTAGAGATGGTTCAGGGAAAGAAATACAAGGAAGTTTTTACTTTCACTTTTCCAGAATACAAAACAGAAATACACGAAGATGTCTAAGTAGACGGTTTGGAAAGATTTCACACTCGGGGCCTGAAAAGGAGCAAGCTACAGAAAACGTAAGCCGAGACCCGTCACTGAATGGGCACACACACTCAAGAAGCCCACTCACCCCAGAGATGTCTGCGACACGGTGGATAGGCACTTCCTTCTTGCTGTGCAATCCTTTGCCATTCTTTATAGCTCTGCGAGGGAAAAAAAGAGAAAAACCACTAAGATTAAAAACCATGAAGGGAAGGGGTAGGAGGATGGGGAGAAAAAGGGAGATGCAAGGGTTATTAAAAGGGGATGTATCTCTACACACATCCCAGTGTACACTGCTGAGCAGTCGGTCTGGGCTGGAGCCGTTAGTGGAGGGGAGAACGGTAAGGCTGTGTTTTTCTGGAGCCCAGTTTCCAGTACTTGGCTGCCAGTTTAGGCTAACAGTGTGCCTGGTAATCAGAGAGCTCCCTCACTTGTTTCCAAATTAAAGGCATTGTTCCAGGCACAAAAGAAGAATCAGCTGAAAGAGCACACTCCTATGAAACAGAAGTAATAATGTTTCTTTCAGCATTTAATCACATGAAACATTTTAAATGCAAAATATGTAGCTAGTGTTCCAATTCTAATGGAAATAAGTTCCTTCCAGGTAAAAAGATAAGTTGCCCTCAATGAAGCAATATCGTAAGCAGAAGTCATTTAACAGTTGGAAAAAAATTAGCAAATGCTACATAACTGACATTAAGCCTCATTTGCAATTGGTTTCCGGTTGTAATAACAGGAGATTTACCAGGGGACTCTGGCACCTGCAACACATTTGACCACAGGTTGGTTTACTCCAATCTCTCACCTTTTATCTCCTAATCCTTTGAGAGATAGCTTCAGGGACAGAGGCCTAAGTGACTGGGTATGATCACTGGAGGAATAAGGAAAGCTCTCTGGTAAATCTCTAAGTCCTACACGATTGGGCAAAGCCTTGTGGATAAAGCCAGTTTGCAGGCACCAGCAGGGAAGAAGTCAGAGACAGAGACAGAGACAGAGAGTTAGAGGTGTTCTTACCCTGTAGGCTAGCTCTTTTAACTGTAACAAAAAGGCAGGAGTAAGGAGCCTCCTCTGTAAGCTTTCCACTCAGGACACAGCTTTTTTTGGTTTGTTTTGTTTTGCTTTTTGAAACTATCTCGCTATATAGCCCAGGCTGGCCTCCAACTCACAGAGATCCTCTTGCCTCAGCCTCTGAGTGCTGGAATGCTAGGATTTCAGGCATGGGCTACCATGCCCAGCTTGTATAACATATTTTAAAATTTTTTATTTTTATTAGTACGTTTGCAATACATAATGATTACATTCATTGTGGGGAGTTTGTTCAAGCACATAACTCATCTTATTTCTTTTCCATTTTCCTCCCTCTCCTTGGACACAACTGCCTAAACCAAACCCACACAAACCCAGCTGGGTGGGTGCTGCTCCCTGTATCTGCAATGGCCGTATTTCTAAGCTGCTTGGGCTTTTACCATCCACAGACCAGCCTCCATCCTGGGGATCTGACACTCATACACGATCTGAAATGTTTCTGGTCCAGAAACAGCAAACAAACTGGGCGTGGTGGCACACGCCTGTAATCCCAGCACTCAGGAAGGCTGAGACAGGAGGATCTCTGCGAGTCCAAGGCTAACCTGGTTACACAATGAGCTGAAGATCAGGCTGTCTCAAACGAACAAACAAACAAACAAAAACCCAACAAACAAAAGCTTTCCATATTATCTATTTCCCATTCCACAATGAAAGTAAGTACAGAGTAAGAAAAAGTCACGTCTGCACTCTCTGATCTGAATGTTAAGCTAAAGAAAGTATTTACAAATTTCTGAATGCAATGGTTCCTCCTGAAAGTGAATAAAGGGCTTCAGCTTTAGAAATTAAAAATGGGTCAAAATATTTCCCTTCACCATTCAGTATGATTTACCATTCAGAGACCCTGCTGATAGCCACTGACCAGGGCTGACTATCACGGTGTGCCCAGGCCCTCAGGATTTGGAACTAAGCAGACTGGGTAGTTTTGATAAATGCCAGTGGCCAGAACCCAATGAGCCGGCCCTCTCCTTTCCCAAGGCCTGCCTACACCTTGCAGGTGCCCTATCTCTACACCCTCCTCCAGCCACCAGCAGGCTCTGCTGACTCTGCAGCCCTAAACTGGAAGGGGCGGCTTTCAGATGGCCGGGTGGAATCGCTGCCACCCGGCTGGACCCCACCTCCTGCATCAAGCGGCCTGCTAAGCTTTCTGCGGGTCCTCTGGGGCACTAAATGCTTACAGCCTTATCCTCTAACAACAAGGACAACCAAAATAAATGGGATCTGCCCTGTGAGTAGGCAGGTTCATGTTAGAGCACTGCTGAACTCGTGGCCTTTCCTGGGGCTAGGGAACAGCTCACGGCCAAGAGGAAGAAAGCACAAGGCTTGAGCAGTAAGTTAGAAAGCCAAGGTCCTTGAGGCAAAAAAGCAGGAGGTGGTAAACTAAAATTCTGCTTTCTCCCTGTGGCTATAAAGAGGCTTTGCGCCATAAGCAGAGACAGGACTTAACCAAGACGAGACACGCTACCACAGGGGAAAACAAGGGAAAACAACGGCCCAGACAAGGAAGTGTGGGAAATGTGACATTTAAAACAACAGACTTTACAGAGAGTACACCTCAGTGTTCTTAAAAACACTTCACTTACGCTGCGCCTTTTTCCTAAAAAGCAAATTATCAGATGCTTACTTGTATTCAGGCATTAATTCTGGAAAACCTTCATTGACGGTGTTTTCTCACTTAAGATATGATTGCTAAATTACATCAATTTCTGGCAGAAATAGCAAGAGAGTGGCATTGTACTGTCATATATAAACTGAGAAACAGTTCTGGTTTTGTTAGTTCTTAACAAGAGAAGGAATATTGATAGTGTACAATAGGTAATTAATCAAGTTCAAACTGTGCCATTCAGGAGGCAATACAAAGCCAGAGGCATCTGTGAGAAATGAGCCCCGTGAGCCACTTTTCCTTCCGGGTGCCGACAGGCTGTGGTTCTTGCCCCCGCCGCGCTGCAGGTGACCCTCATTGAGCCACCGCGGGCAAACCTGCCTCGGCCTGACATGAGGTTGATGCCACAGCAAGAGCGGCTCCTCAACCGAGAATCTAGGAGAACTGCTCGGAGGAGAGATTCAGTCATGCACTCGTAGTGGACAGGAACAAAAGCCAAGAGAGGCAGCCACCCTGCCCTGCTCTTGGCAAGGGAGCATGCGTCTTCCTCAGGACGCTGAGAATACACAACAGGCCTGCCTATGGAAAGCTGAATACATGGAATCAAACCAGCTCCAGGCCCTACCGAAACCAAGGCGTGCTGCCTTCCTGGTGCAGCTCTGCCTGCAGCTCACAAGCCACTTCCCAGAAGGGGCTCAGTATATCTCTGTGACGCTGGCTGGGAGTAGAGTTCAGGTCTGCTTTCACCAATCCTTGTTCCACTGAACCCACTAACGCCCTCCCTCTCCACACTGTCTCATGCTGCAGGCCACAAGCACATCTCCACATCCCTTTTCATTAGGCAAGGAACAAAACTCCTGACTTCTCAACTTCTCCTGCTGCGTGTGTTTAATAGCTGCTTCCTCACAAAGGCAGGCTGGTGCTCAGGCCAGGTGGGAGAAAAGCAGTGGCGGGGCAGAGCACCGCCTGCTCCTCCTGGAAGCTCGCTTCTCCAAGATGCAACAGCGCATAAGAACAGACCAAACCCTTCACTGGCCAGGAAAAGTTAGTATAGGTCTGAGTATGTGCAAAGGGGCAACAAGGCAGCCTTCTAGGTTTCCGCCAGGACCCACAGGGCTGCTCGGTGGACAGTGCTGAGTGACCTCCATCCAGATCACTGGAAAAGTCTTTGTCTAATGGTAAAGTTTAAAATTTGCAATGTATTAGTACTACCGCCCTCCCGCTAACAAGTATGCCCAATCTGGCCCTAGAGAGCCAGTAATGCTGCCGCACAGACCGTGACTATTAATACAACATGGGATTTGGTGGTATTTCCCATGACTCAACTGTGCAGTGCTTCAGCATGGACTGCACAGGTGGCAAGGAAATGTTGTTTTGGGGAGGTGCAGTGCCGCGCTAACTCAGCCTCCTGTGCCCACCACACACAGTAAGTCAAACTGAAATCCATGTGTATCAGACGTCACATGTATTTGTGACACTTAGTGAGCAAAATGCAGATATTACCGATAATACCTACGTGAGTGTGCGCCTGTGAAGACAAGCGCTCCTTGTTATTGAGCACATATGTAAGTTTTCTTAATTATTCAAGTTGGGCTTGTGTTAGTTCATGACATAACTTGGTAATTTACAATATATAAAAAAGGAAGTTTTGTTACTTATATACATGAACTCTATTATATTCTTTATATATAGGCCAAGACAATCCCTGTTCACTCAGTGTGGCTCAGAAAAGCCAAAATCCTGGATGCCTAGGACTAGACAATCAACTCCAATATTGCAAAGGCAAATGAGCAGGGTCATAGCAACCGTCACTCCCACGGCCTAAGACACCCAGTACAATCTCACACAGCTTTCACGCACAGGAGCGTGGTTTGTTCTTAGGTTTCAGGCTCCCCAGTTCCTGCAGAAATTCCTAAGCACCAACCCTCCTTAAGTCAGAGATCAGCCCCCAACCCCCATCTAATCTGGAGCAGGCCAATCACAAGGTAATCTCATTAGCAATGCACTACCAGTAGACTGTAATTATGAACAAGTATTTTTGTGCATGTACTAACAAATTCAAAGGATTTAGGGTTAGATCCAATCTTATCACAGTCATGAAATGGTTGACACATCAGGATTTGGGGGAGGGGGAGTACAGGGAATCAAACTCAGGACCTTGTGCTTGCCAGGCAGGTGCTGTGCCTCAAGCTAAATCTCTGGCCCTCACATCAGGATTCTTAACTTGGGGAGAAAAGTGCTCTTCAGTTAAGACACAGGAATACTGACAAACCACCATGGAGTATATACAGTATGTGAATTTTCCTAGAGAGCAGGAGCTTTCAACCATTTCACAAAAAGAAGTCTTTTCATACATAAAAGGATCTAAAGACAACAAAGTAATGGAGAGTTGAAACGGCATATGACAGAGAGGCAACGGCGAGATATTGAGGCGAGGGAGGCTGTGGTGCTGCGCGGTGGGGAGCCCCTGAACATGCCGCCTCAGCTCTAATTTCCCTTAACAGTGCCTTCCTGTAACGAAAGACCAATGTGTTCCATAACTGCTTTTGCTTTACCCCTTACACTGAGGGCTCTCTTCCTGCCCAACAGTGCTCGCTTTGCCCAGTTATAACCCTCAAGGCCCAGGCCCTCAAACAATTTACTTCAGGAATGTTTTAGGGAAGTTTACTCAGTCCTTTTTGATTCTGCACACCCTGATGACTGATTCAACGTTACATACCACTGCCACATGACTTCTGAATAAAAACCTACTCTGTCATTTTGTTCACTACCTAGATTCAAAATGAATACTACCATCCGGGAAACCAAGTAGAAACTCAGGTGCTTCACTTTCATAGGTCTATACCGTGTGGTCCTAGTTTATGTCTTCATGTGATTTCCATATTACTCCCTTTAATCCAATGAGGCCCATTTTCTCTACACCACCTACACGCAAATGTGTCTCCCTGAGACTTGCTTCTACTTGATCCTATCTGTCTTTTTTAGGTGCACAATAAAGAATGAAAAAAAAAAATACTATCTGTAGCCACCATTTCACCACAGTCACAAAATAGCTTCAGGAATTCTGAAGCTGGGGTCCCCTAGGCGAGCTACAGTTAGGATCTGGAGAATGCCAATGGGTTCTTTTGAAATGGCAGTAAATATACACATGAATGTGTTTGGGTGTCCATGTATCAGCTCTGTATGCAGCTGTAAACTGCAGCATACAACTTCCAAATGGTGTCATATGTTAATCGTTATCTCTGCCGTTGGACTGCAAGCCCTTAAAAAGGTTAGACTTTGTTCTTGCTATCCTGTATGGTATTTAGCACAGAGCTATGTTCTCACTATTATATAAACATAGAGCTATCTAGTTCAATTAAAGCATGCCTGGGAAAGCTGAACAAACAAATGACTGGTAAGTGATAACCTAATACAGAATGCTGAAACTATTTCAAACTAGAGACTTGGACAATGCCATGGTGAGTGTCGGGCACCTGAATGAGGCTTGCTGGCTCTCTTGAACATGCAGTTTCACATCTATGCTCTGGGGCACAGGAGGTAAAGTCTAGCCTGAGAGCTGGAAATGAAGCAAATGAGCACAGAGAACCAAGTGCTGCATCCCCACGGAGTCTCCTGGAACTCGAGGAGATGGGCGAGAGTCTGAGCGATCAGTGAGTGGGAGCACGGCTCTGGCGACCGTAAACAATAAAACAGAACCACAAGGCAGGACTGTAGGAACTCCTGCCCGACAGCGAAGTATAAATGACTCAGGAGAAAGGAAAGTAATTCTCACGGAAAAGGTTAAAAATCAGAAGTACGAATAAATAACCTGCTAAATTTTCAAAGCAATCTTCACTGTTTCAGGGCACAGAGATGAATGTGGTGTTTCAATGTGAACCAAACACAGATCTCACGCTGAAATATGGCAGCGATAAATGATTCCGCCGGCTTTTCTACTGGTTCCTGGGCACCTGGAGGAAGCAACAGGGCCCTGCCACTCAGAAAACAAGACGCAGAGCAGGCACAGGTGCAGAGTGGTTGGTGGGGGTGCTAAGATTATGCAGCTGCATTTTCAACAAAAATGAGAATTACTGATAAGAAAGACAGAAAAGATGGAGAGCACACACACTGGAAATGAGGAAATTGAGTCCCACAGACGAGGGAGACAGGACGGACTAATGAGTCAGGAGGTCTTATGAGGCAGTGAAGCAAACAACGAAGAACTCCAGGTCACCCTCTCCTCTAAAACTAGAATAAGGACGCAATGAAGACACATGCTACTGTGCTGGGTGTGACCACGGGTCTGCAGTGGCAGGAAAAGTAGAAGAGCGTGACGAGCTCACGGAAGAGAATAACTTACAACCACTACTGGTCCCAGATTAGGATCACAGCAGTATTAGTGTTGGGCAGAAATAATCATTAGCAGTTTAACAGCCTCTTCAAGGTGAGATTATTTAGAACTGCCATACTGACATTGTTTTTAATAGTTTTTGCTGTCTTGATCATAAAGTCCGTCAGAAAAAATTTACAGGAAACAATGATTCATTAGCCTATTCCAAGACAAAATCTCCCTTAATATTTTCTGACGGTTTACACACACATACCCACCCACTTCTACTTTTAAAAAATGGTATCACTGTACAGAAAGTTCTGTAGGCTCATTTCTTCACTTGAAACAATAGCTAAATGAACATTTCCCTGTGTCATTAATTTCTTTATGTCACTTTTAATAGCTGCACAGTAAATCCATCAGATGGATGCATGTTTCATAATTTAATCAATCCCCTATTGCTCCATATTTCTGTGACTACAATATTCCCACTATTATAAATAACATCACTGGGAATAACTTTTAGATAAACTGATGGGTACTGTGCTAGTTATTTCCTTAGGATAAATTCATTGAAATGGAATTGCTATGTGTTGTAAGGTAGTGAGGGTGAACCTTTTAGCATTTTCAATGACATACACCCCACTGTGGCAGGAGTACCATACGCTCGCCACCATTGTCATAAGACAAGGGAATGGGGCTGTATTTCTTTTGCATTTCTCTTTCATGAAGCAAACCAGATCAAACGTGCTCTGCCCCCTGGACTCTTGTTTGTGGACTTCCAGTGACTTTGGATAGTCTTTTCCTTATATATTCTTGTCACATACATGCACCTCTACTTCCACAATTATATTTGCACTTACATACTTGTTCACCCAAATCACCACTACACTATGGATTTTTATTATTACCCCTAACACCCTTAACAAAACATTTGTTACTGTGACATGGCAAATTCTGTCATAGGAAATGTAAATATGTCTTCTGATTGAGTGATAAGCAATAGTTCTTTGACATACAGTTTGAAAAATGGCTTCTCAATGTGAGCTACCTTGACTTGGTACTGGAAAAGATCCACTGTCATCCTCTAGAGATATGGCTCTTGGAACCTGATAGCAAAGTAAGAGGAATGGGAAATAATCCTTCTCAACTTCTGGGCACAAAGCAGGAAGGGGGAATCAGAGACAGCTTAAGATAAAACAGAAATGCACAAGGGACTTAAAAAGAAATTGAGATGCACAGAATCCTGCAAATGAAAGCAAGCTATGAAGTGGATTTTCCCTTCACAAGCAGCTATAAAACTCTGGGCATTGGTGTATCAGTGATTAATTATTTGAATTATCATCCTCCTAAGAGATTTCCAAGGATTATAACAAAAGCAGGATAGGGATATACCTAATAGAGGCTCAGCTCTCAGACCTACTCAGCCACCTGGCATTGCAGAGGAGCCAAATCAAGCAAGCAATGCATCTCAAGATGATTTCACATAAAATTGGCCAACCGCTGGTAAAGGCTTCTCAGAAGGAATGGAATTAAGGATCCTTCATAAAAGTATGAAGGAGAGACAGGAGTCCAGGAGGAAAAAGAGCTAGGATGTGCTACAGAAATTGAAAGCTTGTCCATTTCATGCCTTGCTATTACTTACAATCATAATTATAATTTCAATCATAATAAAGATTAAATGATTAATTTGCCATAAATGGACATATAATTTGATTTGTATTATGGCGGTCAAGAACTGTTTACATCAGTGATCCTCAAGTTCTAGTGTGCATCAGAACCACCTGAAGAATATGATGAAAAGAGATGGGGTGGGGGAAGGATATAGAAATTTACTTTTTTGAAAATAAGTTCCTGGTCTGAGTCTCTGCCCTCTGTGTGCCTGGTGCAGACTGGAGTTCCTCACTCAGAAGGCCTGCAAACTGCTCTCACCAGGATTCGCATGTGGGCCCTCTCTGTGAGTGCCCAGCGTCCAGTGAGGTACTGGAGCGGGTGCTCCACAAGCTGTTGACACCATGGTTCGGGTTTGGGCTTTGCTTGTGGAGGTCACAGACATGGGCAGTCTGTGATCTCTGTCAGTGCAGCCCACATCTAGCTCCTGTGCACGTCCTGAACTGCCTGGAGACACAGAATCAGGTGGTCCACAAACTGCTGACCCTGCAGTTTGTGTCTGGCTTTGCCTGTACCCTGAACTGCCTGGGGACACAGGCCCACTGGTTGGGGATTGCACCACCAGTGCAACCTGATTCTGGGTCATATGTGTGCCTGAACTGTGAGGGGATGCTGGATCAGATGGACTGACATCAGCTGACATCACAGTCCGCATCTGAGACCTGGGAGAACTAGAAACACTTCACCATCGGCCAGAAAACCCCAAACTAAGCAGTGTATCTCAGCGGACACTGAAGGGCAAGCCTGACCACCAGGAAAACTAGGGACACTTGCAGCCTTTGCTGAGCTGCCAGGGAAGAGGGAGACTGAGCTTTCTGCATCTAGTATCAAACATGACAAGATGAAGGACTAAAACACAATCTCAGAACTCCACCCAACTCAGAAAAGTCCAGGAGACATCGACATAGAACTTGAAACACACACCTGAAACTGCTGAAATGATTGTTATGGAAGTAAAGAAACAACTCCATCAGGCCATAGAAGAGATCAGATCAGAAATAATCTCTCAGGCAAAAAATGAAATGACAATAATAGTGAAAGAACTGGTCAGGACATTTGAAGAAGAAACATATAAGAAAATACAGGAATGGAGCTGGGGATTTAGCTCAGCGGCACAGCGCCTGCTTGGCAAGCGCGAGGTCATGAGTTCAACTCCTGGTACCAGAAAAAAAACAAAACAAAACAAAACAAAACAAAACAAAACAAAAAAACTAAAAGAAAAAGAAAACAGAAGAACATAGGCAATGGACAGAAATGTTAAATGAAAAATATAGAAAGGACTTAGAACGCATGAACCAGATTCAGAGAGATACCCAGGAAATGAAAGCTTCCATTAAAAGCTCCCAAAACTGCTTGAATGAAGCCGAAGATAGAATTTCAGATTTTGAAGGCAGCATGGCAGCTAGCGACTGTGAAAGAAAGGATCTCTTAAAATCAACAAGGAACCAGGAAAAATCAATTCAACAGCTGCACGACGAGGCAAAGAGGTATAATGTAGGACTAATACAAGTCAAGGAAACAGCAGGAGGCAACACAAACGACATAAAAAGAATATTTGCAGAAATAATAGCAGAAAATTTCTAAAGTATGGAAACAGAACCTGATATACAGGTAAATGAGGCATATAGAACTCCAACTAACCATAACCAAAGTAAAACTACACCCAGACATATAATAGTCAAGATCCCAGATCTTAACAGAATATTAAAAGCTGCTAGAGAAAAGAGATTACTTATAAAAGAAAGCCCATCAGGGTAACAGCAGACTTCTCAACACAAACAATCAAATCGAGAAGAGCTTGGAGTGAAGTATTACAGGTCCTGAGACAAAATAGCTTCCAACTAAGACTGATGTGCCAAACTCTCTTTCAGATTCAATGAAGAAATAAAATATTTCCATGACAAACAACAACTGAAGAACTTCATGAGTGCCAAACCATTGTTGCAAAGAGCACTAAAAGATATTCTAGACAGAGAAAAAAATGACGACAACTTCAAGAACAGAAAGGAACTGTCAAGAAGAGCAAGCAATTAAACAGATAGGAAAAGTAGGAAACTGACAGCAAGTAAATAACATGACAATGATAAGTCAACACATATTGGTTATAACCATAAATGTAAATGGCCTCAATTCACCAGTCAGAAGAAACAGACTGGCAGAGTGGATTAAGAAACAAAATCCAATGATATACTGTATATAGGAAACAACATTTTCCTCAAAAGGAAATTCATAGACTGAAAGTCAAAGGATGGAAAACAATCCTCCATGCAACAGGAACCCAGAAAAAAGCAGGTGTAGCTATTCTGTTTGCAGACAATGTAAACTTCAAATTGACAACGATCAAAAGAGGTAAGAAATGTTACTACATACCTTTTAGGGGACAACTGCAAGAGGATGAGATAACAATCATAAACATGTATGCACCAAATACTGGAGCACCAAACTATATAAGACAAATCTTAACAGACATGAAAACCCATATAATTAATAACACTATTGTAATAGGGACATTAATACTCCTTTGACACAAAGAGATAGGTCAACTGGACAAAAAATCGGCAAGGAAATAACAGATCTGAACCAAAGCTGTGAACAAATGGACTTAGTAGATATATACAGTGTTCCACCCCACAATATCAGAATACACATTTTTCTTAGCTGCACATGGGACTTTCTCTAAAATAGACCACATTCTAGCCCATAGAGCATACCTTCCAAAATGCAAAAGAACTGAAATTATCCCTTGCATATTATCTGACCACAATGCAATGAAATTGGAAATAAATGACAAAACGAACTCCAAAAACTCCACATACACTTGGAAATTAAACAACAACCTCCTGAACAGCCATTGGGTCACAGAAGAAATTAAAGAAGAAATTAAAAAATACCTACAATCAAATGAAAATATAAATACAACTTACCGGAATCTGTGGGATGCAATGAAAGCAGTCCTCAGAGGGAAATTTATAGCAGTGAACTCACATATAAGGAAAACAGAAAGAGAACAAATAAATAGCCTAATGCTGCACCTCAAACTTTTAGAAAAAGAAGAACAAATCAAGCCCAAAGCCCAAAGAAGGGAGGAGATTGTAAAGATCTGAGCAGAAATTAATGCAATTGAGATGAAGAAAACCCTACCAAAAATAAATGAAATAAAGAGTTGGTTCTTTGAAAGCATAAATAAAATTGATAAATGCCTAGCCAACCTTATCAAAAAAAGGAAGGAAAGAACTCAAATTCATGCAGTAAGGAATGAAAAGGATGAAATTACTACAGATTCCACAGAAATTCAGAAGATCATTAATACCTACTTTGAAAATCTAACTCCCATAGGATAGAAAACTGAGAAGAAATGGACAGATTCCTAGATATGTATGAATTACCAAGGTTGAGTCAAGAAGATATGAAAATCCTGAACAACCCAATATCAATTAATGAGATTGAAAAAGTGATTAAAAACTTAGCAACAAAGAAAAGCCCAGTCCCTGATAGATTCACAGCAGAATTTTACAAGAAATTCAGAGAAGATTTAATACCAACACTCCTCAAACTCTTCAATGAAATTGAAAAGGAAGCAATTCTTCCTAACTCATTTCTGGAGGCAAATACCATATGGATATCAAAACCAGAGAAAGACCCAACCAAGAAAGATAACTACAGACCAATCTCCCTAATGAATATAGATGCAAAGGTACTCAATAAAATACTAGCAAACAGAATGCAGCAAATCATCAAGAAAATCATACATCACGACCAAGTCAGATTCATTCGAGGAATGCAGGGCTGGTTCAATATTTGCAAACGAATTAATGTTATACATCATATGAACAGAGCCAAAGACAAAAACCATATGGTCATCTCAATAGATGCAGAAAAAGCTTTCGACAAAGTCCAACATGCATTCATGATAAAAACTCTACAGAAAATAGGAATAGATGGTCTTTACTAACCTGATCAAAGCCATCTACGACAAACCAACAGTCAACATCATACTAAATGGACAAAAACTGAAAGCTTTTACTTTAAAATCAGGAACAAGACAAGGATGTCTGCTGTTACCACTCCTGTTCAACATAGTTCTGGAACCATTATCCAGAGCAATTAGACAAGAGAGAGAAATAAAAGGAATAAGGATAGGAAAGGAAGAAGTAAGACTATCACTACTTATAAATGACATGATACTTTACATGGAAGATTCCAAAAACTCCACAAGAAGACTCCTTGAATTAATCAACCAATTCAGCAGTGTAGCTGGATACAAAGTCAACACCCAAAAATCAATAGCATTCCTATGCACAAACAACAAACAGACTGAGAGAAATT
>NW_004955479.1:8871551-8937017 GCF_000276665.1 Chinchilla lanigera | reverse complement strand
AAAAATGGGCAGCTGAGATGAATACACATTTCTCAGATAAAGCAATACAAATGGCAAATAAATACATGAGAAAATGTTCAACATCATTAGACATTCGAGAAATGCAAATTAAAACAACATTGAGATTTCATCTCACCCCAGTAAGAATGGCTAGCATTAAGAAATCAACCAATAACAAATGCTGGTGAGGCTGTGGCAAAACAGGAACTCTTCTCCAGTGCTGGTGAGAATGTAGACTGGTGAAAACACTGTGGAAATCAGTTTGGAGGTTCCTCAGCAAGCTAGGTCTAAAGGTACCATTCAACCCAGCTATTCCCCTTCTGGGTATTTTCCTAAAAGATTTGAAAACATCGTATCACAGTGATATATGTACACCTATGTTTATAGCAGCACAACTTGTAATTGCTGAATTGTGGAAGCAACCCAAATGTTCTTCCACTGAGTACTGGATAAAAAAATTGTGATACTTTTATATAATGGAATATTACTCAGCTATAAAGAAAGATAAATTTGAGGCTTTTATACGTAAATGGTCACAACTAGAAACCATACTCATAAGTGAAATAAATCAGATGTGCATGTGTAAGCATTGCATTATCTCACTAGTGAACAACCTGAAAGACTGAATAAAAACTAGGAGGTATGATAGACACTGTGAAATGAAAGGAAAATGCTCAAAAGTAAAGGGCTACTGGGGTGTGGGAAAAGAGAAGCGAAAGAAGGGGAAATTATGTAAGTATGTATACACAGGATAGCTAACATAGCTGTACTACTGTCTTCTATTACTCTACAGAAAGGAACAGTTAATGATCATTTGTTTGATCAATCTTGTATATCTCTATTTGTTTTCCTGAGAAACCACTTTGATGTTACCAATAATACAACAACCATGGTTAATTTCCTGCAACTTTGTCTCTAACTCTGTTTTGTTCGTATTACTCTTATGCTATTTTGTAAATGGATGTCTGTTAATGTTTTCCTTTTATTTTTTAAAATAAAAAAAATTAAAAGAATAATAAGTTCCCAGAGGGACAATGATCTTGTCTGGGAATCATTATTTCGTTTTCTGTGTTTTTGGGAATCACTAGTTTAGAAAGTCAAGTTATACGTCACTCATTTAAGGAAGTCAAGGGTCAAGTAAGATCATTTTATTATTACGATTTACCTTGGACTGAGATTATATTCCTGAGATTATAATCTTCAAAATTATCAAATATTTTGAGTTTGCGTGAAAAGGGCAAGAGACTCAGCCAAGGGAACAGTCAGGTGGGAGAGAATGGACACGCTGTTCTGAACACACACATCTCACAGCTGAGTACACTTGGGAGAGGAACCCCAACTACAGCCAAATCCTCGAGAAAGGTTAGTCTAGCACAGTTTCCTCAGAAGGAATATGACCAATGCAGACTGGAATGACACAGAAATGTTCAGGCAAGGAGGATTTCTGGTTTAATACTTGACCATGACTGTAAAACCCCCAGGGCTCGGCACACAGGAGAGCACATAAAGCTGCTGGGGCCCAACTGCACCCCAGTCTCCGCAGCCATCAACTCTCACAGCTTGCCTGTGTCAGAGGAACTCGGGGAGGGGAGGGAAGAGAAGGAGAGGACAGAGGACGTGAACAGATCCTCTCAATCCCTGAAGGAGAAAACTCTTTGGAAATGGAGGCATTATATAGCTCTCCAGAAGTGGCCATTTGTGCTGCCTTAAATGCAGATTGATTACTGCTATTTGGATGTTGAGTGCATCATCTTTCTGAAGAAAGGGAAAAAGCTAAATTTCCCCACATTCAGCTGTGTCGTCAAATCACTTCCCCACACCAGCTCTTATAATGCATTTTCCTGTTATCATATCCATTTGCAATAGCTGATCCACCCTGCTCCCCAACAGTGAGCGCTCCCTCCACCTCCCAACACGTGCCGAATCCAATTAGCAACCTCATGACTGTGACACCAAACTGCAAGTCCAAAGTGCAGCAGGGCTGAGCGTCTCCAGTGAGAAAAGAAAGGAAGCCAAGGGGATATTTAGGAGAAAGGCAATCTCCTCTCTCTGTGCTGGTTTCCATCCTGCACTGGCATGAGGTAATGCAGCTGGGTGAAGAGGGCAGAAGTTAATTCACCTGACTCCTGCTTCCTATGATGCTCGAGCTAAAAATCCCATGGTACCCTGGTGTTACAGGGATCGCGATTAAACGGGGAAGCAAAGAGGAAAAACTTCAACTAAAAGCCCTGTTGTTAACACTATTCAGTAGGTTCCAGTTTTACTCAAAGAGAATTTTCAAAGTGAAAAATCTTGGTTTATTTAAAGCTGCACCATTAAACTATTGAGAAGATAAGAACAGAGGCTGAACAGAGAAGATGAATTTCAGGGAGATCCTCTCCTGGGAAAATTTAATAGAAATGAGAGAGGGAATAAAAAAGATGTAAGGCAAGTGGTGTTAATAATAAAGAGGGTGAAAAAAGGAAGGGCTAAGAAAACAGGTAAGAAAAGAGAAGAAATAGGAAAAATAGCAATATCCACAGGTGCTATTAAAATTATTTAATGCCTTTCCCTCTGAGATTGCATATTGTGTGAAGGGCTGAATCTATTATATACATATTTTTTGATTCACCATTATTATCCCCTCTACCTGGGACCCAAGATATATTCAAGAAAATGAGAGTAAAGAGAAGAACTGAATAAAAAGTCATTATATCCAAGATAAACCAGCTTTGAACAGCTGTCCCTGAAAAAGGAAAGATCTGCTTTCTTGGGGAATGGATTTATCCATGTAATCTATACTCTGTGGTTGGACATACTAGTTTTAAAATTTCAAAACAAGCATTTGAAGAGAATGCACTCAAATTCTATACCAATTTTCTCAATGAAATGAAATTAGCTTCTTCTTAAGACACAGAACAGTTCAGAACTGTGCCAAACCAGTATACTGACATTTTCCATTTAGAATCCTAAAATCCCCGCAATGCCCTATGCTGACGTTCAAACCCAGGCCTTGTACACAGCTGCCATGGACCTACATCCATGGACCTGCATCCCTAGCCCAAGTAGTATCTTTCCCTTTAGCAACAAAGAGTACTGGTGAGGAATACTTCACATTTCCTTCAAAACCAGTATGTAAATACCAGTACAACTGAAGACAGGGATATAAAAGACCCTCAAAAGTGTTTCTTTTCTGAAGTTTTTTTTCAACTTTCTCTAGGTCATTTTTTTCTCACTTATTGAAATTTTATGGAAAACCTCCTGATATGTCAGAAAAACAGTAGAGCTATTTTGGCTAAGTCAATAGCAGAAGCCCAGGAACACTTCCTTCCTGGTAGTACTGAAAACACTTTGGTGACTAGTGTACTTGGGAAGGAGAATCACAAGTTGTAGCCTGGACAACTTCTGAGACCTTGTCTCAAAATAAAAGACAAACAAACAAAAGGGCTGGGGATGTAGCTCAGTGTGAAGGCCCCGGGTTCAATGTCCAGTACTGCAGAAAACAACAGCAAAATACCATCTCAGTAGAACTGCAAAATCTACTTAGTAGTGACTGTTATAAATGCATGGAAGCTGGTAAACCCTCAGCGGTCCCAGTGATGGCGCCGCCAATGAGATACTCAGTAGAAGCTGCATGCCTCTGAATAATGATCGCTGATACGGGCTTAGGCAAAAAAGAGTTACCAACCAGCACACAGCCTTTCGATCAAACTATGATGAAAATTCCTGCTCAGTTTTCCTTCGGGTTCAGGCAGAGAGAAGTCTGCAAGAAGGGGGTGCTGCCAGTCACAGGGAAAAAAAAGCAAGAGACCAACGCGTATGGGGTTTGGAGACTGGAGATGCACATGTCAGCAAGGCAGGAACACTAGATTTCTGTTTATAAGGAGGTTTTGCTCAATCAGAAAAATGAGTTCTCGAGGGGATGAGAGAGAGAGGAAGAGATGCCTAGATGCCGGCAGGTTCGTGCTTGCCTCACAGAGGGAAGACAACTCCACAGTTTTCAGAATCTGCAGTGTGTCAGGCAAGAAAGAGAATACACACAAAAAGACAAGAGAGCTTGCCCTTTTTTCCTGAGATAGCCCTAACCTCATTATGTATGTCCAGAATGAGTCTAAATTCATTTAAATCGGCTTAGACGCTAGACTGTTCAATACAATTGCTTTCCCACAAGTCAAGATAGGCCATCGGTTTCTTCTGCGAACACAAATATCCTATCTTGAAATCATAAACTCTTAGAATTAAAAGGTATCTCACAGGAATGAGGCTCTAACCTAAGAATTAATATAACCTGTGTTTTCCTGCAATGAGCTACAGATTCTAACAGTTTCTGGAAATTCTTAAATTTTAAAGAAATTGGTGGCTTCAGGATAGCCCCTATGTATGCACCTAAAGAAAAAACAGCCACAGCTATGCTGTGATCTGACTCCAGCTGTTCCCAGCTTGTCTTCATTGTTTACAACTTGCTCAACAAAAAGCCTATGTGGAACAACATCTAGCGTGGTGATGAAGCTCACACTCTGATCTCTCCAAAATCACGCTGGCTGTTATACCATATATGAGGGATAGATTAAAATGCTTGTTCTTGCAGCATTTTAGAAAATAAAGAGGGTCTGAACAGTGTCTATATTGGGAATACTTGAATAGGGTATAAGAAATACTCCATGAAGAAATCAAAAGCTCTGTTTGAAGTTTGAAACACTCATCTAACTAGGAATACGGTAGGTCGGCTAACCAATACTAAAGTAAAATAAAAACTGGAAACCTGGAGAGTTAATCTGGGGACTAAACATTAGGATCATACAGAAATGTGTCACATTCCCTAGGCAGTATAGAGGATGCCTCTAAAAAGGAAGACCCAGGTTCAGGAGTGTCACAAAGAACTGCACGTTAGCTATATCTAAGTTCTTTTTATTAAAAATACTGGGGGTGCTGGGCATGGCAGCATACGCCTATAATCCCAGCACTCAGGAGGCTGAGACAGGAGGATCACAGCGGATTTGAGGCCAGCCTGGTCTACCTAGTGAGTTCAAAGCCAGCCTGAATTACAGAGCAAGACCCCGACTCAAAAAACAAAATAGCAAAAACAAAACAAAACAAAACACTGGGAGAAACATACTGGAGCACCACAGGCTTTTTACTGCAGCCTGTGAGAGAAACCAGGCCTGAGACACAAGAGGAAATGCCAAAACCTTATCTTACTGGGACACAAGGTGACAAAGGAGGAGGCAGCTGATGACAGACAAATGAGCTAGAAAGGAAGGTCTCCTTTGGGAATTAGAGGCTTATTTATCCTCTAAACAAAAAGATGTGGCTGCACTAGATGGGCCAGTTATTTGAGACATAATGCAGGGTTCCCATCAGCTGAAAGACACCTGATTGAAGGTGCCCTGAAGTGTCAGCAAGCTGCACATAGCTGGCGAGGTGGTCGAGCTTGTTTCCAGCAGGCAGGTGGATGTGCTAGAAAACTACGGGCAAACTGCACATTGGTATTCTTCTCTTCCTGTTGTCTCACCTTTCTCTCAGTGAGCACCTAACAGAACACTCCCTGAGCTCCCCGAGGTGATCTGAGGAAGGTTGGCAGATCATCCTCTTTGCAGAGAAACAGCGGCTGCAGCCCTGGGAAGGCTCATCAACTCCTAGGCAGGAAGCTGTGCTGACCCAAGAAGTTGAAAAGTTAACAGGTTGCCCTTTCCCCAAAGCTTAGAATGTTCTCTAAAAGGACTAACGGCCAGGCAGCGTACTAGAAAGCAACGTCAATGAAGAACACACTGCAACACAGCCAATATCAGCAGCAATAACCTGAGAGAAAAACAGGTACTCAAGGTCAGGGTCAAGGAAATCTGTTGGAATTGACACCCTTGAGGGGACAAACAGAAATGATGGCCTTGCAACTTGCCCGAACCCACCTAAAGAGTCTCAGAGTAAATGACTAACATGAATGCAGAAGGTGTTATTAATTTGGTTTTTGCCAAAGCATTAGATACAGTAGCACAAGAAATTTTATTTGGGAAATTAATTCAAATTGGCTTGGCTCAGTACACAATCACTGAAGATTAAAAAGTGGCCAAAGGATAATAAACAAAAGACAGTTAAGTGACAGTCCATGCAGCGAGAGACTCGGGGTCAACACAGACGCCTTTCTTATTGAGGGGTTCTATCTGTGGCCCCAAAAAGAAGTAAACAACTCGCTAATGAGATCTACAGAGGACATTAAGCTGGGAGGAAGAGGAACCTCATTGACAGGGGCATCAAACCACAAAGCAGAGTTCTACTAGAAAAAATACAGCTAATCCACCGAGGAGGACAGAGCCCTACACTCAATCTTCAACAGGCTGGCGGGATAGACGGCTGAAGAAGCACGTAAAACGCGCTGTGACCCGCTCTCACGTCACGGGCAGGTGAGAAGGCTAAGGGGAGGTGTGGGGGCTGTCACTGGCGAATGGAGTGCTTTGAGCCAAGGCCAAACTAAAAGAAAGCACAGTGTCAGACACAGGTGGTCTGGAAGAGACTGACTTCATTATTTGCAAAAAAAAAGAAAAACAAAAGGTACATTCTCCACTGGAAATCTTCTTAATGGCTACAAAGCCACCACCACTGCCTGGCAGGTGCCCTGGTCTTTCCTGGCTCTCACTTCCCCTTGTCGGGGCCAGTGTCTCCAAGATGGCACCAGGCCATTGTCTTAGGGCTCACTGACAGGAAGGTTCCCAAGGAAACCCACTCACAGCTCAGATTGGCCGTCTGTCCTAATTCTTTAAGAGGCCTGGGTTGCCCAGGGCAATGACTCAGGGCTTGGGGAAGTGGTTAATTTCTTTCTCTTTACTCAATTTGCAACAGTGCAATGGCCCTGAAGCCATTTTTTTCCACCATCAGTCTAAAAGCAAGGCTCAACACAATTATCTCTAGGCAGCTCGCTGCTATAGCAAGCACACATCTCCTTATATTACTTCGGCACAAAAATCAGCATTTCAGAGGCTGTTCTCTTCTGACAACCTAAATCTTAAAAAATTTCCCCTCTATTTGTGTAGTCGGTAAACAACACTTACAAGGTACACCGTGGCTATTCCTAACAGCATAATAAGAGAGTTTATTCTAGCTTCACTTTCCAGCACAGCTTTGCAAATTATTTCCATGCTTACCTTCCTGTCAGAATTACAAATTCACTAGTGGCACCACAAACTCAGCACTAGAAATATGAGAACACATCTCACTGTACTGCTCTCAATACTTGGTCGCCTAAACCGTGCTTGACGTTGCCATCAGGTGAGGCTCTCTCACGGGCCCATCCCATGAATGCCGCTTATAGTTTAGTGACTCTATTTTCTAAAGGGGCTAGAAAGCTCCATGATGACACAGTATTAGAAGACATGAAGCTACATTTCCTATCATGGGTTCTGAGAGCCCACCTGGGATTAGTGATAATACAGGAAGGTGAGGGGATTATGAAAAGTGGCAGTTACAGATTTATAACACATTATCTTTTCAATGGCCACAAATGAGCCTTAAACAACCAATGATACGGGTATTTTCACTGAAATCTTTGTACTTCAGAATCATGTCCTAAGGGCCAGGGATATAACTCTGTGGCACAGCACCTATCTGGCAAGTGCAAGGTCCTGAGTTCGATTCCCTGTGCAAAAAAAGAATCATGCCCTAGACAGGGCCTTTAGGGAAAAGTCCACAAGTAAAAAAATCCAAAAAGCCTCAACAGCCTGACAGACTGATTTCTCAGCTGACGTTCTGTGTGATATTCTATAGATGCTCTCTATTCATCAGGATGTGACGTAGTGTTAGAGGTAAATGTCACACATCAGGGCAGTGTTCCGGGCCAAAGAGCAAAAGAAGGATGCTCAATGACAAAGGCTGAGGCTGAGAACAGGTAACAACACGCTCAAACTAACTGCTTCTCTAACTGCAGTGTATAACCCGACAATGACCGAAATTCTGGCACCCTGTGGTTCCCAGAGGTCACGCAGAAAACTGCCGAGGGAAGCAAGCCCCACGACCACTGTGAGGCAACAGGCAGATGTATTTGGTTGAGTCCAGGCAGTACGTTGAGCCATCCAAGTTAGTGTAGCAGTTAAGTAGCTCAGTTCTTGCTTTTTCAGGAAGTCTGGAAATCACTCACTTACCAATACTGCCGGTGACAGAAGTCTCCCGGAGTAAGAGCCTTGAGGAATGTCACCGGCAAGCAACACTGCTGAGCAGTGAGCATGTCCTTGGGGCAACCAGCCACCGGGATGAAGGACAAAAGTAAAATGTCACAGGGCTTCTCAAGTGCTCTCCTGCCAGCTGTCAGAAGTGTTTGAAACCAAAACTCATTTCTTAATAAATGTTTTCATTTCCTTTGTACATGACAAAAAGTCTGGAGGTGACAAGTGGGAGGGGCTGGGAGAAGACGCCTCTGAAGGTGAAGACAGGCAGACATACTGTGCACAAGCAGGGCTTCCCTGCTAGTCCCAGGAGTGGTGCTAAGAATATCTAACGTATGGTTCCTATTTACGGTTCTCTTAGACCACTACAGGGAGATCATATCTAAAATATTTTGCATATTTAAAAAAATAAAGCCCAAGTATACTTAATCAAGGCTTTGCCTGCAAATTCAGTGTGTTCTCATTTTCATGAATATAAGCTCCATCAGCATGTGATCTTCTGACCCATTCAGCTCAGGTATAGGTACAATAATGAGACTGAGTAAAGCGGGGCTATGAGTCTCGTGTTTACTTGAGTATGTTTTTGACCCACCTGGCCTCTGCAGCAAGCAGCTCATCATAGTGTGAGGATCGCTGGTCATCGTCCTGCCGGTATCTGATCACTGTGGCTAGGCCTTTGCTGACAAGCGCCTCGGCGATGTTTCTGCAACGAAAAGGTAGGTCAGTGAGCACTAGAGGTACATATGGGACTCAGTCAACAGAAATAATAACAGTTCGCACCTGGAGGTCTTAATGCATTCTGGCAGAGGGAGGGAGACGCTAAAGATTTCAAGACCAAAGAGTTGCTAAGCTAGAAATCCAAATAGAAGGCTGAATAATAAAGTTCCAGAGCTCAGCATTTTTTCTGGTTAGTACAGTCAGATGCTCTATCAATCCATACATAAAAACTAGAATAAAAATCTGTAAAAAGCCCACATTAGGTTGGGCTATTTACAGAATGATATAAACAAGTCACTACCCTCAAGAAAAGTCTGCTCTAAAATATCAGGCACATAGATAAAAAACGAGACACATAAAAGCATGACCTAAATTTCTCAAACTCTCCTTCCCAGCTTATACTGTAAGTAGAAAATGTCTTGTTTTACTTTGGCAATGTGAGACATGCTGGTTTAACCTAACAAAGTGCTTCTCTTCTCATCACTACTCCTGACAGTGGATGTCCCACCAAAAGTGGGCTTGGAGGAGAGCCATGAATGAATTGGGGAAGAGGGACAAGCAGGAAGAAGCCATTCTGCTGGAAGAAAACTGGACAGGGGAAAAGAGAAATGGAAAAGCATAAAAATGGAGATGGCCAGTTTTGGAGTAATGTGTCAGGAGGGCCACAGAAGATCTCAGATGAAAATCTGACTTGAAGCAATTTTCAAACACAGCTGAATCTTCTTTTCTTCACTAGGACAGGAAAGCTGCTCCCACTAGGGAGTGAGAGGTGTCACTATAAGGCCTGCAGCTATTAACTAGAGACAGTGCATGGGAAAAGACACTCATGCAACAAATAACGCATAATTGCACAGTCCCTCCCCAACCTGGAAAGAACTTTAATGTGAACATCTAACTGCAAAAACACAGTTTTGGAAAATTAACTATAGCAAATTCTGGAACACAGGAGACATGATCTTACTGAGGGAGCGTGGTGGCTATGTCTTTCTTTGTGTCTGTCATAATTACAGCAAAGGCTCCACTCACACCATCTGGTTCACTGCCCTTTAGGGAGAGGGTACAGTAAGCAATAGGCTGCTGTGCCATATGCTGTGATTTACTATTGTCTGAAAATGTAGTTAACTCTTAACACACTAGTGGTCCTTAGAAAATGACACTGTGGGGATGTGGGAGCTGGACTAATCGGTGCATGTTTAAGCCACTAAGGGTTCCAGTCATCTACACTCAGGAAAAGAGACTTAAAAGAAGCAAAAAAATGTGCTAGTAGAGAAAGGAGGAAGAGATGCTGTGGCTGATTCATTTCTCATTATATGCCCCTCTGCTGCCTGTTTATCTACTGCCAGCATGATATTAATATCTCCAAACCACCACAGAATTAGCACTTCTCAAAATCCACTCCCACAAAGAGGCTGCTTTGCTGGCCACCCTGTCTCCTGAGTCACCGCATAAGCATGCTGGCAAATGCTGTCGTTATCAGAGCTGTGTTTGGCAGCGTGGAGAAGGTAACAACCCCAAATCAGCAGATGTAGATGTTGATACATGGTGAGGATTTAACTAAGGTTGTCACCAAGGAGCCCTAACAGGGCAGGAGACAGGCCCCGCCCACCGAAGAGCCTGTGAGAAGGAGAGGGAGGGGTGTAGGGGACAGCTCCACTTTTGACAGTTTGATATGTCTTGGCAATTTTAAATGCCAAGAGAATAAAGAAATATTTGTTACTGCATTATGAATTACTGAGCACTGACATTTTACAGTCAATACATGGGGTCTGGAGGAGAAAGCTGGAATGGGAGCACAAGCAAGGAAAATTTCACACAGATAAGCTTCACTGTGAAAAGCTAGAGAATGCTAAGCACAACTGTTTAATGATCCAGTCCTGTTAATGCTGCTCACATCGACTCCCAGAATTACCGAGTACCGGCCAGCCAGCATATTACCTAGGCACAAACCCGTGCTACTCCTCAACATTCTTGTCCTCTTTATCCCACCAGTAAATGTCAACAAACCAGTTAGGACTTGCCACATGCACTTCCTAAGGCCTTAGATTCCCAACTCACTCCACACTCTTCCCACTATTTTCCTCTCCCTTCCTTCTAAAACTCAGCATCAGAGAGCTGTGTTCTCTCAGTTCCTTATGCTAATTACAGATTTCCCCTGGAGGAACAGTTGTAGTACTGGTGCTTAGCAGTAAAAAGAAAAAAATACATAAAATAATAATAACCTTCATTATTGGGCATTTACTATATTCCAGGCATGGAGAGTCACACATACTCTCTTTACGGTGCATCACCCTGAAAAAGCATCATAAATTATCAAGCAGTAATACTGCAGTTATTAACTCAGTGTCTATCTTCCCTGTTAGATGATGAGCTCTGTGAGGACAAGGGTCACAATTTTCTTACTCGCCACACCAACTGCCGGCAAGTACTTTGCACAAGGTAGACAATAAATATTTTCTGAATGGAATTATTTAGCTCACTTAGGATAAAAACGATTTTTCAACGTGGCAATTATAGCAATTTATTTTACTTTTGCTTTAAAACATCCAGAAAAAAAAATTCACATATTCTTTTAAATATAAGAAAAACACCCAGTCATTTAGTAAATATAATACTGGAACATATTTTTCTACTCAAGTTTGCCAGGCAAAAACAAGGACAATACGTTTCTACAGCCTTTCCTGGCTTTTGTCTTTCTCCTCCCCATTATCTGACACTGCAATTTGAAAAGTAAGTAGGAGAGAGAGAAAATGGAATTAGCCTAGATCCATGTACTTGACTACTCATTCATTTCTTTTGGCTGCTAATGAAAGGTCAGGAGATTTTCTTCTGGCTAAAGAGGGCTCAGAACCCAACATGAGTGCGTGGATCAGCTGCCCAGTAAGAAAAGAGAGCATTAAACAGTGTGCCATGACATTATGCTGCTTTAGACAAATTTGTAATTTCTCCTTTCTTGAGTGTATCAGTAATTCTACCCCAATTACACATGTCTGGCACGGCTGGATAATTCACAATCAGCATGTAAGAAGGGACATAACAGCCTTGGAGGTCTAACAGTAAGTCATCTCTCTCGCTATGAGAATTAGTGCTGGGACTGAAAGGCTTCTCCAAATGCAAAAAGAAATTGAGGGATCTATTAAAAATGAACACTTCCTGCAGGCATCACGAGAAGTTCCTGACAGACACAAACAGCACGGGTCTCCCAAGCAGGCTTTGTCAAAAATTCTCCGAGTAGCTGGCGTTTTCCCTTCCCACTCTTTTCTACATAGCAACAGGTTTGTAGTAAGTTCGTGCCTTCCCACTGTTCAACAGTTCGGAAATCATCGGGTCTTCTATTCGTGGAGAAGAGGTGTCCCACGCCCATACAGGAGAGTAGGAATCTTACAAAGTAAAATTTCAGCTGGCATGGTGGTCTATGGCTGCTCCCCAGCACTTGGGAGGCTAATGCAGAGGACTGTGAGTTGGAGGCCAGCCTGGGCTTCATAGCGAGACTCTGTCTCAAAAAACTCAAATCAAAACAAACAAAAGGAGTAAAATTTCATGGTAAGTTAAACGTTTGATTACATTTCACCTTTCTTCCTCACTGCTTATCTCACCCCAACACTGAAATAACAAACAATATACTGATAGGTGAGATAACTGTCTCAAATAGTTTAAATTATACACAAACACTACGATGTAATTTTCATACCATATGAACACATTCCTTTTTTGGAACCATTTCAGAACAGTTGGCTCACGTGCTATACCAGCACCTCCCCTTACTTTCTGTGTCCATTTTCTATAACCCAGGCCTTTTTCCTACACATTCTAAAAATGAGTAGAACTAAGAACTTAACTACAGCCTAAACCACAAACTAACTGTTTTAATGGAATACTTAGAAAAAAAGGATCTACAGTAGCAGCTCACTATCATCTGTGGAAGTTACGTTCCAAGATTACCAGTGGATATCTGAAGCCAAGGACAGTACTGAACCCTATGTATGGCCAGCCCTCTGTATCCATGGGTCCAACATCCATGAATTCAACCAGCTCTGTGTTGAAAATATTCATGCACAAGAAATTCTATTTATACTAACCATGTAGAGATACTTTGTCATTATTTCCTAAACAATACAGAATAGCAACTACTTATATAGTACTTAAATTGTATTAGGTAGTATAAGTAGTCTAGCAGAGATTTAAAAGTACATGGGAGAATATGTATGAGTTATACACAAATACTATGACATTTTATGTAAGGGACTTGAGCATCTGTGGATTTTGGTATCTGTGGAGAGTCTCAGAACCAATCCCAAGATAACAGACAGACAACTGTACTTTTAGGAGGTGTTGTACTTGTAGGATTTTTTTCTTTCCTATAAATACACTACCTGTGATACTGCTGGATTTATAAATTAGGTAAAGAATTAACAGTAACTAATAATAGAACAATTGTAACAATAATAGAACAATTGTAACAATAACTATAATGACAGTTATGTGAATATGGCCTCTCAAAATATCTTCTTCAAGCTAGGTGTGGTGGCACATGCCTGTAATCCCAGCACTTTGGAGGCTGAGGCAGGAGGATAGCCACGGAGTTCAAGGTCAGCCTGGCTACATAGCAAGACCCTGTCTCCAAAACGAACAAAAGAAAGGAAGGAAGGAAGGAAGGAAGGAAGGAAGGAAGGAAGGAAGGAAGGAAGGAAGGAAGGAAAGAAGGAAGGAAAAGAAAAAGGGTAAGTGCACGTGACAGCTTGTCCTTTGCATACCTGAATTGCCAGCATCACGACTCCTGCCCTCTGGGGCCATTATTAAAATAACTGGTTACTTGAACAAAAACACCACAATAGCATGCCAGTCAATCTAAAAACTAAGACTGCTACTAAGTAACTAAAGGGAATACACAGTGTAGATTATCTGGACAAAGGGATGACCCACATCCTGGACAGGATGGCATGAGATTTCATCATGCTACTTAGAATGGTGTATAATTTAAAATTCATGAATTATTTCTAAATTTTTTTCACTACACACACACACTTTTTTTTTTTTTTTTTGGTACTGGGAATCAAACTCAGGGCCTCACACTTGCCAGGCAGGCACTGTACCACTGAGCTCTACCCCGGCCTTCATTTAATATTTTTGGACTGAGGTTGGCCATGTAAATCTGAAACCACAGGCAAGCAGGGACGGCTGTAGTTTAGAGTCAGTTGTTCTGTTCAGTTGTCCAATCTTTTTAGTGTGGAGCCGTTTTTCTTTGACGGTGGCCCTGATACTTTTACAGAATATAAGCCAGTTACTTTGGTTTATGTGTTTCTTAATAAACAGATTTAAGGTATCAAGTGATTTATAATTTGTTCATAATTTTACGTCTGATCACTCGATTAGGGTGGTGCCTACTGGCCTTTCCACTGTACGGTTACACCCTTCCTCTCTGTACTTAATAAGTACTTTGTGAGCAAACACTCTGAACTATGTATGTAGTTTTCATCTCTTACCAAACTCCCAAGCTGTTCATTTATTTAGTTGTACACATATTAGTATGGATTCCTAAGACATTGTTTTACCCAAAGGTGTTTAATCCATGACTGCTATTCTGTTTTTCGATGTGCAAACTGTTCCCAGCGTGGCCAGTGGGAGCACGGACAAGCTCGTTTCTGTGTCATTTGGACAAGTCCTCTATCATTCTTTGAGTTCTCCCTTTTTCTGGCACAGCATGTTCCACGTTTATCATGCAATGTCTTCCCCAGTGCTGGAATTAGCCATTTATCTAAGGAGCCCACATTTACATCTATATTCATCTCTATACTTCTATTTCTATATCAATCTATAGCTGCTGAAAATTATATGGCTATCATGAAAACGTGCCTCTTGGATCTCTGACTGCAAGAAGCTGAACTGACTGACAGCCCAGCTGCTGTGCTCTGAAACCCATCACTGCTATTTCAGCCAGGGCTATGCTTCCCAACAGCTGCTGCAAGCCAATAACTGAGCCAGCAGAGCTACATAGGTGGACCTACAGGAGAGGCAGGCTCCTCTGATGGGCAGTGTAGACTCTCACAGTCCATTTTGTGCCCCTCTGATGGAATATGTGAGAATGGATAAAAGCGACACAGACAGAGGAGAGGTGGCGGAGGGGCGGGGGAAGAGAGAGAAGAGAGGATTTGTTTGGCTCATGGTTCTAGAAGCCAAGAAGTTCCAGATCAGCGACAGAGATACTGAACCTTTTAGAGACCAAGTGCCCAAACTGCAACCCAAAATCCACTTATTGTCGCCAAGTGCCAACACTGCAATTAACCCTGAATACTAAGGTTTTAGTTTAGAAAAAACAACTCAGACATTAACATTTTTTGTGTTAAAAGAAAAACACAGTAACAGTGCTTTCAGTGAAACAAATACCGTTATATTGAAAGGTAGAAGTCTGTATTTGGCGAGCTTCTGCACAATTAATATGATCTTTGCTGTTGTGTGCATGCTGATAATCCGTCAAACCTTGACTGGTTGACCCGGCTTGCGTGTCAACAGAAGGCTCCATGTGCCCACTGTGGCGCACATGCCATGAGCTCACCATCCCTGTCCTAGACCACGGTGCTGGTATCTGACCAGATCCTTCCTATTATAATTTTTGTCAAGACAGGGTCTTGCTATCTCATAAATTGTTGAAAGGGCACATAAACATGTGAGAGATAAAACTAAAGGGCCTGGTGGTGCATGCTTGCAATCCCAACACTTGGGAGGCTGAGGCAGGAGGGTCACCAAGAATTCGAGGTCAGCCTGGGCTACATGGTGAGTTCAAGGCCAGCCTGAATTATGGAGCAAGACCCTGTCTACCCCCCCCCCAAAAAAAAGACAAGACCCTGGTGATATTCTCAGGTTAATATATTAGTACATTCCTAAGGGCTCTGCCCATACGAGCCAATCCCCTCTGATTAGGCACCACCTCCCAACACTGCTGCACTGGGAATTAAGCTTCCAGCATGTACACCTGAGGCAATACATTCAACCGCAAAGGTTGACTCAGTATCAGGTTTATGGGAACTGTCTTTAGAACTGCCCCACATTCCATACTTTTGCTAACTTCCTCCATCTCTGCCCTTCTGCACAGGGCTTGTCTGTACTGTGCTGATGATTTTCCCAGCCTCCCAAAGCCTCCTCCCGTTTTCCCTCAGAAGCATCTTCTTCAATTAATGTCTTGCACACCTAGTCTACCTTGTTACTTGCTTCTTGGAGGACCTGAACCAACACACCTCGAGTTAATACAGATACCTCACTCCCTCTGGCAGTGAGAGGGCTTATCCTTAGTACTTTCACTTACAGCATCACTCCTTCCAAATGTGACCAATCTTGTATCACTACTGTCACTTCCTCCTGAGTGGATGCCAAGGCTCTGATGCCCTGGCTCTGTGTCACTTTCCCTTTACCCTCCTAGTGTGCTCTAATGTCCAAGCCAGACCAGCCCTCTGAGCAGATACGCCTCTTTGATCTGCCCTAAAAGACAGAAGTGCTTCTATGCATTTATAAACACCAACCACTACTAGCTTTCCAAAGAGTCAAACAACGAAAAAGAGCGAGAGCTTCTCAAGGGTGCTCTTGCTTCCTGATAAGGGAATTTTATGAGATGTTACACATTTGCCTTATGGTTATATTTTCAACTGTAATGCATAGTTCAACAGAAAGAATACAGGTAAAACCTTTCCTATAGATACATTCTGTGCTTTCCACGATTGGGTGCCTGTAAGTAGAGCTAACTCAAAGGGAAGACACTACATGATAAAGCAGACACTGGGCTCAGTGGATAAAGATACCAAGAGTGGGCACAAGGAATAATAACTTCACACACCCCTGCATGCCTACCCCTTCCTTCTCCATCTGAAAAGGATAAGAGATAACTCTGTGGCTCTGGCTCATAGATCTTTATCTAGGTCTTTGAGCTTAACATTTTCCACTTAAAAACCATCTACATTTTATCAGTCACTGAAGTGTCCATGGAGATTACAAAAGCAGAATATTTTCCTTAAGGCAAATGCATGTGGGCACATGTTAAGAATAGAATGAACCCATAAAGAAATGCTTCTGCAATATATTTTAGTCAAGGTTAAAGCAAAGGATTGAATGGTAATTAACAGCTCAATATATTCCTAACAGTCACTTCACCTATAGTGAGAAATGTAGCTCAGACATATGCACACACTCATACACATGCACACTTACCATACAAATTCTGTACAATAATTTCTAGGCTTTGTGGTCAAATTTTATAAACTCAACACCAAATGCACACCATGCCTGCTGACTGTGAGACATAAGGCAGGTACCCCGGGCCTCTGTTGCCTATGACCGCAAAGGCTGACGTCCCACTGCCGGGAAACTGCCTCTACATCTTGTACACATTGGCTATACTTTAATTACAAGTACAGGCAGCTTCACAGGTGCCAGGATAGAAATCCCCAGTTGAAACAGCTTCCACACTGATTTTGGACATACAAGATGGCTGATCTTGCTTCTCATCAGCTGCTCAGACAGTGCTCTACTGCGGAAATGATTTATGAGGGAAGCTTTAGGGTGCTGGTATCTTTCTTTGCAAGCAAGTTTGAGACAAGTAAAAAGAAAAAGTCACAGAAAGCTCAGATGTGTAGAAAACAATTGTGCTGCACTCCCCATCCCAAAACACAACAAACAAATAGAGAAAACACCCCAGGGCTCACAAGTGCAGGGCCAGGCTCTCTGCAAGTTCACATTAAGACCTTTCTAATAACCATGTTCTTGGTGGTAGGAATCTGACAAATTCAGGCTTGCGACAGAATTGGTCGCAATTTGATAAACTGACAAAATTTGCTTAACAAAGGGGAAGGAAAAGTTCTATAGGAAAAGCCTAGAGACAACAGACAATGAACAAATACCTTTTAGTAAGAGCTTATTTTCTGGTCATGCATCAAATGGAAAAAGTCCTACAAAGCAAAAGAGAGTTTCCAAAAGCTAGTTTGATGATACCGCCAAGGACTCACTCTGTACCTCCCTCACCTGCGTCTCTGAGCCCCTCAGTCTCTCCTGACTGAATCAATGTTTTGGTCCCCTTGTCTGTTTCAAAGACAGCCAGGAAGTACTTCTCACACAGCCAAGCAGCAGCTGTCAACAAGAGATTCTCTTTGGAAGCAACAACAACTAGAAATAGTTGAAGTAGCACATATCCTTTGTCAATGTATTAAATCTCCCATCTTCCCCTACTTTTTACTTCCCCCATAAACTCATGTAGCTCTAAAATGGACTGAAATTGATCTGAAATTCTTTTTACATTGAATGGTTCCTGTTGCCATTTAACAAGTCCCATCACCCAGAAAGCCATAGAGAATCTGGACAGTGAATAGAGACTTTCCCAGCATACACAATGCAGACTGAAAGCAAAGGAGAAGATTCAAATGCTTCTATGTTCCCAGCCACGCTTTGGTAAGGGTGAAGTGAGAGGAAAAATAAAAAATTCAAAGATTATCGAGGGCACATTAAGGCCTAGGGAGTCCTGGGGCAGAGATCCTTCCTCCAGGCTCTGACAGCCAGGTGTCTGCCTTTGACAACTCCCAGCCTAGCTCCATTATACAGCAGCATGAGGTAGGTAGCAAGACCCCTGAGAGCAGGATCCCAAAGAGCCAGATTCGACCATGGGCCGGTATGGAGTGGAACACAGAGCAAATCAAGTATCAGTCTTCCTCAGTGGGAGGGGCAAGTGAAAGAAGACAGTGAGACTGATATAGATAATCCTATCTAGAGAACGCAAAAATATGCATTGTTGAAATCCTAAGGGGACCCATAAAAACTGGTAGAAATGAAAGACAGTAAGGAGGGGAAAGAGAAAGGGACAAAGGAGGGGTAAGAAAGGGGAGAAAAAAAGGAGAGAAGAAGACACACATGGAGAGAAAGCCATTCTATACCAATATTATTGCTTTATAGACAGAAATTCTAATATTGCTACAGTATATACTTATCCCAACTTCATTATTAATAATAGGCTTACAGCTGAGCACCAACAAAAGCCTCTGTAGCTTCAGAAACCACATACCACTGAACTCTGATAGTACCCTGCAGACTGTGAAGAAAAGAAATAAAACCAAAGATGTCCAGGGACTTGAGTTTTAAAACCTGGTCATAAAGAGATGTCACTTCATAGTCACCCTGCCAGAATAGCTAATTCTCTACTCCGAGGTTCCTATTTCCATTCACACCCTACCTTCCCAGATGAGCATACCTAACTTGATCTCCTGAAAGAACAACTGACAGGAAAATGAGACAAAAATATAGTTGGAAGCAGAATTAAATACCTACTTCACTTCATAAATCTGGGTAGCAGAGAGTAGAGCCTGAAAATATGGGTCAAAGTGATTTAGACACAGAGGGGGAAGATGCATAACATCAAATAGTTATATCAAATAGCTATGCTTAGTAAATAGTCAATTTTATTCTGCCCCCAGGATTCTGCAGTACTGTAATCTTATTGCCACCTCTTATTTGATAGTTTCATTTATTCAGCAATATCATGCTTATGGCTTTATGAGACAAGTAAAACTAGTATTATGTTCCATTATGCCAGCTCTTACCCAAGTCCCACTGTGCTTCTACATCAGCAAAACATCTGGGGCAGTCAGGATGACGGTGAGTGCTGCCTCAAGTATGAGGGGCACATTGAGAATAAATGGCAATGAAATAACGTCCATTTTCACATATCTAACATTTCCCTTCATCCCCAATGACCAGAATCGTAAAAGAAAAATAGCAAAGAAAAAAGTCTGTTTTAGAGAAGGAAATGGCATAGGAGTGTCTGAATCCTACCCTATGACAGAGCACAGGGGTAGGCCCCCAGTATGAGATTCCCTCTGCAGAAGAAATGTGCTTCTTTTTACTTCAGGAGAGGAAGACATCCTGCATAAACAATAAGACCACCAACTAAACACCAGATCTAGCTTGAAGAAACTAGACAGTCTAACCAACACGCACGTCTAATCCAGCCAAACTGGTCCACTCTTTGCTAAATATGCCAGGCATTCGCGTCCCCAGCTATCTGCAGGACATATGAATTTGCATGATTCATCATCACGTAAAACTCAGCATTTCAAAAATAAAACTTGTTTCCCTAGATTAAAGCTTTTCTGAATCCTACCCAATCAGCTCATGCTCCCAACAGTCCTATCAGTAGGATCATCACACGCATAGTCACCTAGGCCTCACACTGCCTCATTCTACAACAAAATCTCTCAACTCAAATCTACATGGCCTCTTTCTCTCATGCCTGTTTTTCTATTCTCTCTCGCTGTCCCAGATGAGGGTCTTACTACCTCGCAGATGGTTTACACAGCCTCCCTTACCTGTTCGTACTGCAGTGCTCACCGATCTCAAACACAGTCCCTTTAATCCCCTCAGGCTGGCAGGCGCTCTACATTATCAAGCCCTGCCCCCAAAAGCGCCCAACACAAAGACGAACACTTACTTATTATCTCTGAAATGACAATGGTGGAGGGAGAAGAAAAGAAGAGAATGGGCCAGGGGGATGAGTAGAGGAGAACGGACATGGGGGTGACAGGGACAAAGGGGAAGGACAGGAACACCAATACCTTGCACTCTTCTAAATGCTTTACATTTCTCTTTTTTTCCCACAATTCAATGGGAAATATTACCATCCCTGTTTCACAAATGAGAAGCCAGAAGCATAGGAAGGCTGCACTGCTTGTAAGTGAGAGTTATGGCCCATCAGCAAGCTGACCCAAGGCTGGGAGTAAAAGGTCGCATTTCAGTGTGCCCAGGGGCTTGCTGACCACCCTGTGCAAGCCCCTCCTTCGAATGTCTGATGACCAATTCTCTCAACATTTCCACTAAAGGATAATTTCATTTAACAAAAAACCAGCCAAATCCTTCTAACAAGGCAGAGGTATTACTGCCTTTTGCTTCAGCAGAGTGTAAACCACTTTAGAATGGGGCAGGTAATCCTGCTGTAAGTAGCAGAGCCACAACCAGGAGCCAGGGTTTCTGACTCCAAATCCAGTCTTCTGCTGACTGAACAGTGATGGGTAACAGACTCTTCCGGGCATCTTGCACCGTAACCCTGACCAGTCTCCTCCAGTGTCTTCCCTTGGCCCACACAGTCCACTGCTCAGCTGCCCAGACCTGGCACTGGCGCCAGGCCTAGGCCTTGGGCTGCATGCTCATTTGGCACTTAGCTGTGACTGCTGTGCATTACGAGCTTCCTTTGTGTACGTATCTTGTTTTACCACCTAGATTGTATTCCCTACTGGTCCAAAAAAAGCCACACACTTAGTAGGCACTCAGTAAATATTTACTGGCTCGCGGACTGACCACTCACTGGGTTCCCAAAGGGTTCTGTGGGCTGTGGGATGAAAACAAAGTAATAACTGACTGAGTCATAGAATTTTTGAGCAAAAAGAGCCCACAAAGATAAACTAATCCAAATGCTGCCATACAGAGATGAAGATAGATTCAGAGAGAAACTAAAAAAAAACCTGTAAATGAGAAAAACAGAGAATGACACGACCACAATGGGCATCCAAGACCATCTGAGTCGCAGCCCATTTCCCTTTATTACACTGCTGTCCTTTTAAAATTCCATAAAACAGGAATAAATATAATGTGCATATGAATTATCTAAGATGCCCTTAATGCATTAAAAATGTATTAGCGCATTAAAATAATCTATTCACATCAGATTATACATTTGACCACTCTAAAGCTAATATGCCAGCTAAAATATATATTCAACGTTTAATTGTAATAATTTGCCTGCCATTTGGGAATTCAGAGGACCTATTTGAGGGATGAATGATTTAGAAACGTCTGGTGACTTCTCTTTTTCTCTTAGTATGTATAAGAATACCAAGGAGAAACGCTTGTTGTAAACATAGTTATGCTACCATCACCCCTCATTTTCTCTACTCCTCTTTCTTTGGAAAAACAAATTTTCACAAAGAAGCAGCATGTTGGGGTGAGGAGTGCAGCTCAGTGGTACACAGAGTGTACAGCCAACAAGCGCAAGGTACTGGGCTCAAAACCCCAGCACAAAAAGGAGAGGCGTGTGCGTGTGACGTGTGCGAGTGTGGACACAGGTATAGCAGGAAATACTCTCCACACCTCGCTCAGTCATGGTGAGAGTACGACTGCGGGTGCAGTCACCCTGGGTGCTTCCCTTTCCCTACCATTATCCAGGACCTAACAGGGGCTCTGAATGATTGCTGTCTTTCCACACTTTTATGCATACAGGTCCTTAAGCACAGGCTTGAAGCTGGGCAGTGGCGCATGCCTACAATCCCAGCACTCCGGGAAGGTGAGGAAGGAGATTGCAAGGTCAAGTCCTGCCTGGGTAACTTAGAACTTGCCTCAAAATAAAAAAGGCTGGAGATAGAGCTTAGTGCAAAGGTCCTGGTTCAAGCCCTGGTACAAACAAACAAACAAATAAACATTGGACAGATATTTACATGGAAACAATGGATTTAACAGATAATTATCTTCCTCTGACACATCCTAACGTTGCTGTAGTCTTAATGGAATGCAATGGTAAGCCATCTACCATGGAAGACAAAAATCAGACGCCCACTCCTGCTCTTGTTTCTAGCAGATGGGGCACAGACACATGGCAGAGTATTAGACTGTACAGTGTTCTCGCCTGGGCAGTGACACAAAGAGGGGACAGTCAGAATTCATTTACAGTGGGGTTCTGCCCCCAGCAATCCCCGGACAGGTGGTGAGGGCACTTTAACTAAAGACAATTACTTGCTTCCTTGCAGGCGTCCCTGTCGCATCTACTTCCCAAATCTGCTCTTCCATCAGTTCAACCCACTCCTCACAACTTCACCTTGTAACTGCTTTGTTCAGGATAGTCAGTTAGTGCTGTTTCTTCAATCAAAAGCAACTATTAAGGTTATATGATTTTTCACATCATGAGGATTCAATCCCAAGAGTTTAAAAATAAAAGGCCCCTTACACGGGCCACACTTTTCCTGCAGAGTAGAAGACATGGGAATTGAGGCCCAAGGTCAGAGGCAGGTGACGTACTAAAGCTTCAAGAAGCCTGAAGGGCAGCAAAGGCCACACCTATCCCATCTGCTTCAGAATCCCACAATTCCTGTTCTGGTTACAGGGCCCAGAGTACATGGGAAACACTAAAAACATTAAGCCTTTGCACAGGCACTGGGGAGGAGAAGACGGCAAGCCTCTTATCATCCTCTGTGACCTCACTTCTGAGTAAGGGCTTCATGGTGTGCTCTCTCCCTGAACACCTGAGTGAGTCTCTGTGAGGCTCCCCAATCTACCTGGAACCCTGCAGCTCGGGCCACCTGCCTAATACGAAAGGGCAGGGCAGGAAAAGATTAATGATGAAGTTAGGACAGTGTTGAGGACATAGCCCCTGGTGAAGGTCAAGGCCAGTGGAGGAAGAGCCAAGAACAACATGTTAAAGTACGGAATATATAAAAAGAAAATACCTTAAAGTGGAAGGAAGGAAGGAAGGAAGGAAGGAAGGAAGGCAGGAAGGAAGGAAGGAAGGAAGGAAGGGAGGGAGGGAGGATCTGTATTCAGGTCAAGAGCTGAATTATAGGTGCTTGTAAGACCAAACGAACAAGGAAAATGTGAAGATCTATTGTTGGTAAGTTTATAAACAAAAAATGATGCCCCAACTACATTCATGTTCTTAATGGATAAAACAAATCACAGGCAATAAACTGCTTACCAGTTAAAACAATTTCATAGCTGTGGGCACTAAACCATATTAGATTTTAACTTAGCTTATTTTGTTTATTTTCTAAAACTCACTCAAGAGGAAACCAACTTTCTGAAAGAGACTTTTACAGTGTGGCAGAGTTGCTCTTAAAGGAGGGCTTCACATGAGACATGATCTCTTGATATGAGAAAATTAGGTAGGGAGAAATCGTCATCTAAAATATAAAAAAAATCGGCATGGTGGTACACAGCTGCAATCCCAGTACTTGGGGGACCAGGGCAGAAGATCACTGTCGATTTGTGGCCAGCCTGGGCTACTTAATGAGCTTAAGGCCAGCCTGGACTACAAAGCCAGACCCTTTCTCCAAAAAGTGAAGAGCCATCACGGAGAGAAGCACGTGGCAAGAGTAATGTTAGGAAGAAATATGATCCACCACCCACAGTAAGAAAATAAAGAAATTACACAGTATTGATACTTATTTTTCCACAGTGAAAGCTACGCAACGCTCCCAGCTTCCTCTAGGCCTCTGTGGCTAGAGAGAGCAATGCTGAGCTTGTGTCATAAAACCAGTAAGGCACAGAGTCGTGCGGCAGGACGAGCATTGGGCGCTCACCCCAACTCTCTCTCAAGCTCTTTTACCTCATGAACACGCACTAAGCTTCCGCCAGTTTCCACACTTATCAGAGAAGGTACGCTAAATGCTCTGTGAAATATCTTCCAGCTCGGACATTACTATAATCAGTTTTTAAACATAAACTTGGATTATTGTTAGTCATGGAGTGCATATCTGATATAGTGTCGTGCAACTATTCTTGTCCTTTACAAGACTTGGTCACATTAAAGGCCAACGAGATCACCATTGGCATAACTTAAGTTTGTGCAGTTAGTTTGCAGGGCACTGTAGCAGGAGCAAGCATTCCTTTTCAAGCATTCCACTAGGGCCTTCACGGGCGTTATCCATGGTGCACACACACACAGTGCAGGTAAAGGGTGGGAGGGCAAGCTGCTCAGCAAATTTATGAGAAAATATTCTCTTCAGCTTTTAAAAAATCTGCCACTTGTGTAAGATCAAATAAATTACCCAGATGCTGGGTAGTATAACGAAGAGGAGGGAGGGAAGAGCAAATGGAGAGGGATGTGATATATCTTCCACGAGAGAACACTGAAGTCTACACTTTCAGATTGTTTGTGGGCTGGTTCTTTTTACTTTGGCTAAGAACTTTTGTCTTCCTCAACAAACTGACATAGCTCATTCGCAAGAAAGTGTTCAAAGAACAGATTCAAGAATGAAGATTTGACTTCAAGTGTAGAACTGACATTTAAGAATAATTTGCCACATTTCTTGTATTATTGTAGCTCCACTGTGTCAACCAGGAAGTTTACTTATGTCTTAGCACTGAGAATATTGAAAAATCAGATTCATCTTCATATTTATGTAGTTTGTCAAGTACTATTTTGGCCTATCAAGATTATACTTGAAAAATGTAAGTAGCAGCAATATGTCAATATAACCATTATGAGATGCTTATAAGCTTAACAACGTACTGAGGACTCCGGGAGCTTACCTCAGGCAGCATTAAGAGGGGAGGTGAGCTTCATTACATAGGGAGGCCATTACTGCTGGAAAGACCTTCATAGTCTACTTCAATGTCTTTATTTTACAGATGGCTAAACTGAGATCTAGAGACATTAAAAAAAAAATGACAAAACTTGGGACTAAAATCAGTCCTGAAGTCATAAAAAAAGACATCCTCTCACCATGACAGCCTGCCCCTTACTTCATATACAGATCAGAAAAATCTCAACAGGAATAAATACTGATATAAGCAATGTCTGTGACACATTTCAAGGACATTATGCTCAGTGAAAAAAGTCTATCTCAGGGCATCACATATTAGTAACTTTTTGTTTTGTTTTGCTTTTTGAGACAAGGTCCCACTATGTAATCAGGCTGTCCTTGAACTTGCCAGGTAGCCCAAGTTGGTCTTGACCTTTGGGACCCTCCTGCCTCTGCCTCTTGAATGTAGAATTATAGTTATGTACCACCATACTCAGTTCTCTTTAACATTCTTGAAATGACAAAATTACAGAGGTGAAAACAGGTTAGTAGTCAGGGATGATGGGAGAGCAAAAGGCAGGAGGGGCAGCATAGGGAGATCTTCCTAATGACTGAATAGTTTTCTACCTTGATTGCAGGAGATAGGAACTGACCCACAATATAGTGGCATAGAAGCATAATGCACAGTATACCAATGCCAAACTGCTGGTTTTGTAAGAGAGACCCAGTGGTGGAAACTGGGTGAAAGGTCCAAGGGATGGGCCCCTCTCTACCACTATTGCAACTTCTGCCCAATAGTGTCCAGTAGTGATATACATGATTATACCAAAAAGGTTTTCTTTAAAGTCAACAGAATCTGAACTTTCTAAACGAGAAAAAATGCACTGAAGAACCAAATGCCATTCTCTACCAGAAGAACCAGAGTAATTCCCAGCCAGAATATTTGAAGATGAAGTCATGAGAATTTGTGGTTGCTCTTCTCAAAACTCTATCAAAGCTTCTATCTCACTCCAAGGAAAAGCCCAGTAATTTCAGTGGCCAGCAGAAGCCCCACTGTCTGCTGCCTTCCTTGTCTACGTGTCTAGCCCATCTCTCGCCTCTCACCTTCACCTCCTCTGCTCTGGCCACAGGCTGCTACCTAGCACGAGACTTGGTCTTCAGCATTCCCTTTGCCTGCATGCTGCTCACTCCCTTAAATCTCTGCTCAAGTCACTTTGTTGGTCAGGCCTTCTCACTATGTGTCGTGGTTTGGGGGACATTGCAACGGGAACAATATAATACAGGACACACATTTTATAAGATTATTTATAATAATCACCCAAAGAATCATGTACGAGAGTGCAGGAAATCTGTCCACACACTACAGTCCAAGAATCCAGCTAAGGCCTGGATCTCACCATAACATCCTGCATGAGTTCAGCTGAAGACCTAGAGCCACAACAATGTCTCACGCAGGCCTGTTTCACAAATCTGTGCTGCGAAGGCCCAAAGGTCAGTGGTGAAGCTAGAAAGTCTGTGCCAGCTGGATGAAGGATCTATGCTAGCAGGCTGAGGTATCTGCACTGGAGCCAGGAAGTGATGCTCAAAATACTAACCCTAACCCCCACCTCTGCAAAGTACCACAGCTATCTTAGCAACAGTGGGGTCCTGAGCTCCTCTGATGGTGAACACAGCTGAGTTCTCATCAGGAGAGCCAACCCAGCAAGCTTCTCCAAGAAACTGAGCAGTGCACCATCTTCCCATCCGGAGCCAGGAAGTGATGCTAAGAGTGAGGACCAGAGCTCCCCCAAAGTGAACTGAAGCCATTCTCGGCGACAGCAAAGTCCTAAGCTCCTTGGAGGATGAAAATAGCCAAGTTCATCAGGAAAGCCAGCATGACAAGCTCCTCCAAGAAAACCAACAGCTCCTTACAGCTTCTCTCCACTTTCAACAGGTTCCCCACAGCTTCAACCAGCTCCCAACAGCCTATTTCTTCTCCAGTTCTGCCTCTTATGCTGCTGGCAACAATCCTCAGGTGGGCCTCCCACTCCCAGCACCACACTTACTCAGTTCAGTTGGATGTTATAAGTTGACTATCAGTTGTCAATCCACTACATTACACTACTGAAAAATTCCCCCTTCTGAGCCCTGGAATACTTCTTTCCTTTCTTAGCTTATTTTTATTTTTTGGTCTTTTTGAGACAGGGTCTTGCTATGCAGTTCAGACTGGCCTTGAGCTCACTTTGTACTCCAGGCTGGTCTCAAACTCGCAACGATCCTCCTGCCTCAGCCTCCCGAGTGCTGGGATTACATGTGTGTGCCACCATGCCCTGCTCTTAGCTTATTTTTTCAACAGCACTTTTTCTTTTTCTCAGACAGGGTCTCACTGTGCAGTCCCAGACTGGCTTTGAACTCTACATAACCCAGGCTGGCCTGAAACTCACGGTGATCCTCCTGCCTCAGCCTCCCAAGTAGTGAGATTATGGGTGTATGCCATCATACCTGGCCTCTACAGTACTTTATACCATCTACATATTTTCATTGTTTATTTGTTTTTCCCCTATTGGAAACACTGTAAGATACACCACCACCACCAACAAAATGTTTCCCCTCTGAAGTATATTCACTGCTTTATCCCCAGGGCCAAGAACGGCGCCTGGCAACATCATGTACTCACTCAGTAAATAATCTGTTAAATAGGAAAAGAAAAAAGTACAAAAGTAAAACGATTATGTCATATTCTTGTAGCCTAAGAAAAAGGAGCAGTTTGGGAATGGCATGTAAATTAGTTTCTCACATTTGGAATCATAAAATTCCTAATTTCAATTCTGGCTTTAATTAGATAAAACTTGCAAAAAGACATTTAACTTTCAAGTCATACTTTTCCACTCTGTCATACTAAGGGACTAACTTGAAGGATCGCTAAAATCCTAAGTAAGGCTAAAGTTCTAAATGATGCCACAAAAGGCATAGGGCATCTTCATTTCAGACATAGCTCAGCTGAGCCTAGAAATAATGAGATAACCCATGGGGAGCTACAAAAAATATCTGAGCACTTGTTAACGCGAAGACTTTCTACAGGGTGAAAAAAGCAGGAATTAGAGAGAGATCTTGACCTACTGTTGTAAGTGCTGTGAGTTTTATCACAAGACAGTACAAGCTTCTGGGAAGAATGAGTGGCAAATGCCCAGGTCAGCTTTGGTGTGGCAGGGAACCTAAGGGAACACCTTCCTCGGAAGGAAAGAGCTGAAGGGTGGGCAGGAACCAGCTCAGCGCAATGCACGTGGGCAGAAGGCGTGTACTGACAAGGGCAGGGAGGCACCTTGTTTTTTCTTCCTCTTCCCAGTACTGGGGATTAAGTAAGAGCTTCATACATGCTATGCAAGCACTTTACCACTGACCTACGTCTCCAGCCCTTTTGAGACAGTGTCTTGCTAAGTTGACCAGTCTTGCCTCAAATTTGGGATCTTCCTGCCTCAACATCCTGAATTACTGGGATTAGAGGCACGCACTGCCATGCTTTGCAATAACAGTGAGTTTTAAGGGTTTTTGTTTGTTTGTTTCTCTTTTACAGAAAGGACAGAAGAGAGGCTGGGGATTTAGCTCAGCGGCACAGCGCCTGCCTGGCAAGTGCAAGGTCGTGACTTCGATTCCCGGTACTGGAAAAAAACAAAAAACAAAAAAAAAAAGAAAGGACAGAGAACAGGCAAATGTAAAATATAAACATGGAAGGGTATGCAAGGGCCAGATCATGGGTTTGTATAATCCTGAGGGCTGTGGAATGATAAATGGAGAGTTTTAAGCAAAAATATAACCTTCAGATTTGTTTCAGAAGAATTGTAACAGCTTCATGGAAAATAGAAAAAGAATAGAACTGGAACTAGGAAGGTCAGCATGGAGGCTGTTGTGTGACTCCATGCTGACAGCATAAACCAGGCAGAAGAAAGATGGAATGAGCCTGAGATGCCCCTCAGTCACCACACGCAGGAAATGAGTGGGCAGGAGAAGAGGAAACCTGAGCTGTGGACTGAAAGGCTGAGTGGCGATGCCACCAATCACCATGGAACCGTCGGGGGAAGGAACAGCTTTCGAAGGCGACCACGAGCTCATGTTTAGTTAACTGTGCTTCAGTTCCTCGGTGATGTCTACTTGGCAGCCGACGGCACTGCGGGGAAGCCCGGTGGGAAGACCTGGGCTGCAGACCCGGACAGGGAACCCGCAGCGCATGTAGGAAGGAGCACGAAGCCGCAGGATGAATGAAGTTGCTCACAGAAACCAAAGTGAGGTAAGGGGTGGAATGAGACAAAGTCTAGGACGCACAAATGTTTAAAGAGCACTCACAGCAGACAAAAGGTAATTCAGAGTTGTGGAAAGAAATCCAGGAAAAGTGATGGATCAAAAAGAAAGGGAAAAACATTCAAAAAGGGTAGGGATAAGTACTCCACACGGGAGACAACCCAGACGTGAGGACTGCGAAGTGACCTTGATGTGAGGACTGCGAAGTGACCTTGATATAAGCACTGCTGAATGATGTGGAAGGTAAAGGAAGGAACAGCAGCTGGAGACAGAAGGAAAGTCTCTTAATTCTCCTAATGAATGAGGTCATGAAGAGAAGGCAAGAAGGAGGAAAGGAGATACAGCAGTATAGAGGACGATTTCTTTAAAAATTAGTCTAAATTATTTAAAAAATGGGGCAAGTGATGGTCCTAAATCTCCCGGAGACTAAAAGGACCAGAATCCAGACATGTAAGTTTAAAAAGTTCGTTTGAAGGAAGGCAAAGAAGCTAGCATGAAGAAGGTCAGCTTACAGCTGAAGAAGTTTCAGCTATGCTTGTCACATGCCGACATTTTCTCTGTAGAGTAAGAGAAGAGATTGTCTGCTGATAGCGAGGGAAACAAAATTGAGTAGTGGGCTTAACTGAAGACTGAAGTGACTGCTGTAGTGCAAATAACATTTATAAAAAACGAATGCAGCAGCACGAAGCAGGAAGACCCTACAATTAGAATAGACCATGTCCAGGAGGCCACTGCATGGTTGAGTGCATGGAGTAGCTGACGGCAACAGTAGGAAAACACTGGTGAGGGAATCTTTTCTGCAATCACTACCCCAACACTTTCATAAAAAACTGACCCCAAGATAGGATCAAATAACTCACAGAGGGAACTAAAGCTACAGACAGGTAACCCTTAGCTTTTAGGTTTCTCAAATTAATGGTTATAGGACTCTATTCATAACTCTTCCTCAAGTTTACCAAATCATTCAACCTGAATGGTCACGCTTATTTAAAGCACCTCTGGAAATATTCCCCATATAAGTAGTGATCAATCCTGAGAGCTGTACAATCAACTTAGACAATTCTTCAAAAGGACTCTGGTCTAGATTCTTTGCTTTTTGCCAACCTCAACTTATCCCTATTATTAAGAACACAATCAGTTGGCAGTAGGTGACTATAATTAATAAGTCCTACAAAAACTGGGTTCAGCCCATTGCCTGGAGTACGTATTAATAAGCTACACAGGTGATTCTGGAGCACACTTGAGCTGGAAACCATCTTTCATCAGCGTTAGCATTAAGCCTGTTGGTTTAATGAGATGAGAGGAGGCACAGGATAGAAATGAAAACAGGTGTGTCGTAAGCTGTGCATAGAGATAAGCAAAGAAAAAAGTTGATAATCAACAGCACACAAGATAACTAAACCTATGATTTAAGAAAATACCCAAGGAAAATCATTTACAGAGAAAAAAACTGGAGATTCAAGACCCGACCCTCAGCAAATGTGAAGCCAAAAGGCATGGGCCTCACTTTTTAAAAATCTTGTACCTGAAGGAAAAAAAAAAGAGCACATTTCTGTTTCTCATCTTACCTTTTAAGTTCATCTTTTAGGATAAAAATCACTGTTTGTGATATCTGCGAAGTATCTTTCTTTGCAGAAAAAAAATTCAGTAAAGCTTTGGCAACATTTACCTAACCTGTTTCCAATCTTGATCTTCCTAAACTATCCAAATAGAGAGAAATCACCTCAAATTCTTCATAGACAAGAAGGAAAAGGTCCTATAACATAAAGGGCCATGGCCAAGAATATGTGGACAAATGAGGAATTCAAGAACACAGTACATGTGTGGAATCCTCAGAGGGACCAACTTCTTCAGCCGCCAGTGCTGTCTATCTCTGGGGGGAATTCCTGCCTGCCTACTGAACGGGGTGCAAGCTCATTTCCCCGAAGGTAAATACTGTGGTTCACATGCAGAACTCTCCATCATCTGTTACCTAGAACTAGCATAATGATGGATTATCTAATCTCTTACATTTAATAAATATAAATGGCACTTTTGTATTGCCAGTTCTCTGTGTCCTCATTCACAGAATCCACCCTCATTCCATAAAAACTGACTGTCCCATTCCAGGGGCGATGAATCTTAGTTTGGAATTGCTACACTCCAGGTGTCTTGCCAAAGCAAAGCTTTCCTGACCCATTTTATCCAGGAGCAACAATGCAGCTGTTATTCCAGATGCATCTGAAAAGGAACTTGCTCAAAGTAAAGAAAAACTATCTCTAGTAGACCAGCAAAACTCACTATGCAGGGCAGTACTAGATCAAGTTGAGGATTTGCATAGGATAGAACAAGAAAAAAGTCAGTTAACTTTTCAACTGTTATATGATGAAAGAAACACACAAGAATGGAATTAGAAAATTAAATGGGCAGTTTAATTAACAAAATAATACAATTCTAATGGAAGAGCCTTTACTGTTGCTCAGCGTTCTGAACAGCACAGCCAGGAGACATTAACGAAGACTGAGGAAGGGACACTCAGAAAATCAAAGGCATGCGCATGGGACCAAATAACAAGAAGGGCATAACCAACAGGAAGGGGATGGCTGGGGGATGAAACCACTAAACATAGGAAGTAGAGACCCGGGACCAGGCTAGGGACAGACAATCAGAGAAGTGAAGAAAGAACCCCCAGACTGTAAACAATTTCCCAAACCGCCATTTCTTTATAAACCAAGTATTTGGCAGGGGTCAAGAGAAAAGATTACAAGAAAATGTACTTGCATATATAGCAAAAATAGATTTCCTAAAAACCTTTCTGGGTGAAGTTTCCCATTCATTTTTTTTCTGGGGGGGGAGGGGATACTGGGAATCAAATTCAGCACCTTGTGCTTGCCAGGCAGGTGCTGTGCCACTGAGCTATATCCCTGGCCCTCCTATTCATTTTGAGTGTACAACTTTGCAGGTAAGTGAAATAAAATATTGATTTATAATATTTGTCAATCTATCGCTTTTTTGTCTAAACCATTACATGTCAGAAAGGTTTTACTCAAGCAAAACTTTATATTGGTGACACGAAAGTATACATCACAATCACAGCCACTTTTTGAGAGCATCTTCTCTCATCTTCTCCATCCAAAAATTTTAATCACGTGCTCTACAGGTTATACATTCATCCGTTCACAATCGAAGTCCCTGGAACAGGAGTTGGCAAACTCATCAAACTCATTGTCTGTCGCCTACAAACCCAATTGTAATGAAAGTTTTCCTGGAACTCAGCTACATCCAGTTGTTTGTGTACTGCTCACGGCAGAAGTGAAGAGGTGTACTGGGACCATACAGATCTCAAAATTGAAAATATTTACTATCTGATCCCTATGGAAAAGGTGTGCCAATAGCTTACCTTAAAGCACTGCTTTGTAAGGTGATTTTTAAAAGGTCATTTCCCAAAACATGTAACATTTGCAATTAGGGGGCCACACTCACAGGAATAACTGCATTTGTGTAAAAAGACATTTATTTCATGTTTACGCACTCTGCACATGATCTGCACATGGCACCAGCGTCTCAGGCAAATTCATGTGTCCAGAAGGGAGTAACTGAGCAAGCACTCCGCAACACGACAGCCTCTGTGAGGAGACTTGGCTTAAGGTGACTTCATCTATCCTGAGCAACGATTTTTGAGGGAAAAAAGAACCTGGCGTTTATTCAGGGTGTTAACACTCTGGCCACAGATTCCGTGGTAAATAAGTGGCCTCTTTCCCAAACAGCACTCGCGAGGCCTCCATTAGGAGGAAGAGGAGCAACCAACACTGTCATCTCTGCTTTTAGTAGCAGCAGGAGGTCCAGAGAGCAGCTGTGCGGAGCCCTGGACTCGCTGTGCACTATTACTTCCCAGGGCTTCTGCAAGGAGAAAGTGAATGACTGTATTTAGGTCCATCCTGGCACACAGGAAGCCTTCATATGTGCTGGTGGTAATCACTGTTGTTATTCATTTTCATTATTATTAACACTAGCTTCATTGTGTCAATCCTGCTGGGTTCACTGGCTCTCTGTGCCAATGAAGTAGGCAGAACAGAAAATTTTAAAGATGTCTGCCTTTTGTCAAATTCTACAACAATTACGACAAAATGTTCAAAGGTCAAATGTTATGGTGTGTGTTCCTAAACAAAACAGCTTTTAGGAAACGGGTGAAGAGTTCATGTTTTTCTAACCAATTCTGATTTCACACATCCAGCGCTGAAGCTGGTCAGCACACATTATGGTTTCTAAGCTAACTGTCCTAGGAAGAGGTCACCCTGGGCTGATAGAGATACCACGGTCACCTCCTTGGCAGCAGAGCATGGCCCGGGAGAGCATGTAGCCATCCGCAGCACTCTCAATCACACATGCCAGTGCAGGGGCAAGATTCACGGCTCCTGCGAAGCCAGTGTTATCCAATATGCATGAAATCAAAGTTTTTTGTCATTTCCATTGGTCAAAGGCCAGTGAGTATTAAATCCCAGAATACCAGGATTAATGAAGGAGTCATTAAAAACACAGCACTAAATCACTGCTGTAGCCAATGCTGGGAGTGATGTCTGTAATGCATTATAAGGCCGATTAAAAAGAAACAAGTTCCAACTTAGAAATGAATTGCCTGATTTTTAAAAAAACTGGTTGTATGATTATCACAGCAATTTTGTTATTACAGGAAAAAGAGAGTGGGTAACACATAAGTTGTGCTGTGAATGGGCAATTATCACCCTAAAAACCACAGGGCACATAATTTGAAGAGCAAATAGCTTCCTAGATTTAACTTCTATTTGTTCTTTGTAATTTGGAGGGTGCATGGCTGTTAAAACCTTATGCCCAGGAAGCAAGTTTAGTCTGGATACATTTGAGAATAATTAGACTCTGATGACAGTTCCACATTCCCTGCTTCTGGTGGACTCTAGGAGCGAACCTTTCTTTAGTTCGTGCTTTTGGAGCTGCCATGGAGAAATATAGCCTTCACAAAGACTACTAAGCAAGTGAAATGGAAGGGAGCTGCAGAGAGGACTGCGGGGGGAGGGTGGTGGCAAAGATGACCCCGAAGGAGCTCCCTGATGCTCTGCGGGGAATACTGTGTCTTGCTGCATGTAATCTGCCAGTGTGAGATACAAAACCCTGGCATGTGGATTTCTCTGTTTCCCCAGGGGTTCTGGATGTGAAAATCACAGCTTCCAGAGACTTCTACTTGTTTTAGGCTCCACCCTGGGATGGTACATTGGTTAGAAAAACAAATGTCCTGTCTTTACAAAGATTCTCAGGCACACTCTCAACAAACTTCAATAATTCCAATGCGAAACATCCAAACCAAACTGAGAATACAGTCGCCAGCCCTCTGACTATAGGTTAGTGGTGGTGAACCTATGCTTCGTATACTGCAGTGGGCTGTGTCATCAAGCGCTTTAAAAGACCTGCCCTCAGTGCTGTAGGTTCCACACCAATGCATTCCACCAACTGCAAATCAAAAATATTCTGGCGAAAGGAAGTTTCTGAATCAAACATGTCACTATTCCACAAACAATCACAACTATGTACATGGCATTTGCATTACAGTAGGTACTGTAAGTAATGTAGAGATATAATTACCTGTGAGAATGTAAGTGATATGCAAATACTAGGTCTAAAAGAAGACAGAGGACCTTGGGATCTGGTATCCATGGGGTCCTAGAGCTAATCCTCCACGGACTCCAAGTAATGACCTTCCTCATTCTTGACACTCTCCTTTATGCCAACTCATTATACAAACAAGATCTGTATCTGTCCCTGAAAGGATTCCTTGAAGGGCTCTCAAGACCAGGTGATAGAATTCTTAAAAGTGCACGTTATAACCACAAATGTTATTAAAAATATTTAATATTACAACCCTGGTTTGTTTGTTACATCTGTGTATAAAAGCTCCTTTTTACAAATAAAAAGGTGATGCAGAAAGTAGTTTGGGTTATAAATGGGCGTGTTTGGGAGCAAGAGAAGCAGGAGCAATGAAGTCGCCCTGGCATGTGGACCCGACCTTCCCAAAGCACCAGAAATTTTAAGAGCGGTGGGTAGGGAACAGACTGTTTCAGCAAAGTTACCACTAATCGCTCTATTTAGCTTGTAGGAAGCCACATAATGGAATATCTATAGACAAAAGGGCATCAATATAAAATAGCAAATCTACCCTGGGATATTAGTTTGGATTGAAGGCTGCCACGTAACTATGCTTCAGTCATCAAAACACACATTATTAACTTTAGACAGATCAGTCTGCCCCCGCTGCCTTGCCCCCATAGTAAACCCACAAGGGTATGTAGTGAGCCTGATACGTTTACACATTTTACTTGAATTTAGGAAGTATTTGTTACTTGGAGATACATTTTTTTTAGTTAGTTAGCATAACAGTAACAACGAAATATGACTACCTTATACTGCCTAAGTTTCTGTTGAGGAGGAAATTTTCAAACAATAGTACGTTCATCACTCTAAAGACAAAATTCTGTTAATTTGACAATGAGTTACAGAGTAAGTTAAATGAAACCTCCGAGGTCCAGATCTACTACATCACTACTGCATTACACCAGTGCTCTCTCAGGTAAACAATTTAACTAAGGCCATGTCAGCAGCTCATAGCAAGGCCACCGAGTCAATTGGTAGGGATCACTAAGAGTTAACTAACTCTTTGGGAAGGTCTGATTACATCATGAAAGACAGCACCGCAGGTCAACTTGCAAAGGCACACACTTCCAAAGAAACCTACTCACTTTATGACCAAGAGCAAGGGGAAAGGGACCTGCCAAATGAAAATCTCATGGCTTGGCGTTAAAGCCAAATAGAAATGGGTGACTTCATTGCTCCTGCTTCTCTTGCTCCCAAACACACCCAACTGCAAACCCCTCTGTGAGGTCTGACAAGTTTAAAGGAGTTGTAGATGACTGAGAAGAGATATATTAAGGAAACACACTATTAGCTGTATTATGACATTTTTGCAAAAAGCCAGAATAAGGGATTGAGAAAAAGAGGGCACGTGGCTTGCCAAAGTCATACCTTGAGCTGGAGGCGGAGCTACAAATAACCATCACCCCCTCTGCACCCTACATTGCTTGCTACTATGTGCTTAGTTGGTTCTGGAAAAATTAGCTGGGCTGTAAAAGGCTGCATGTGAGACACTGAAAGTAATCTGGAAAAACAGACACGGATGAGGTTTTCATTCCTCCAATTACCGATGCCTGTTCTCGAAGCCCAACCGGACGGCAGGGAAGAGGCTGGTCTGGAACCTCGTGTGTCCTCCAGACGTCTTTCCTCAGTGTTTCGCAACCCTGGCTGCACCCTGATTCACCATTCAAGACACCACGCAGGCTCCCGTAAAGCGAGAACCAGTAGTAAAAACTCAGTGTTATTAAAACACCAAGCACCAGAGTTTCAGATTTAAATTTGGGGCATGTTCCACGATTTTTTTAAGTGCTCTAGGTAATTCTATTGAGTTTTGTGAAAAACATGAGACAAAGTACCTCAAGTAATATAAACATACTTTCCTTCTCGAGAACTCCAGGGTGAAGAAGGCCTGAGTACAACCTAAGGCCCCTGGAAACATAAAGATGTGCAAACACCCGACCTTCCCAAAGCACCAGACATTTTAAGAGCGGTGGGTAGGGAACAGACTGTTTCAGCAAAGTTACCACTAATTACTCTATTTAGCTTGTAGGAAGCCACATAATGGAAGCAAGCAGCGAGAGGATTCCTCATCTTTGTGGCTTCGCAACAGCACGGTCAGCTGCCATGCTGCATTTCCTAGGCAGCTGTGGTGACAGGAGCCCCCTCTAACGTAGACAATGCTCCGGGTCGGGGAGGGTGGCTCTCCGCCTCTATGAAGAACAGGAATAAAGAACTCGTGGCCATTATGACAAAACCAGGCCTACGTTCCCAGTTTATTATTAGCCTGACATTAAACACCACTTAAAAACAAAACAAAACCACCCGCCCACACAAACACATACCCCAAGACAGAAAATTACATAATGGGATCTGGAATGATTTGCTCTGACAGTATAGGTAGAAGCAGCCAAACCGAAGAGGTCTGGTGACACACAAAATGGGGAGGGGGCAGCCCCAATGGTCAAATTCACATTCCCAACCGTTTCTGTATGTGCTGATCCCTGTAAGCAATTCTTTGCTCAGAGGAAGGAACTGTTAAGATCCTAGAATGCAGTTGCACTGCGCAGAGAAATACCAAGGTGCTACCACCAGGAGTGCACCTTTATGTCCTTCTGTTGAGTCCAATCATTCCAGATAAGTCAAAAGAAAACTGTTTTGGCACAGGTTGTTTCTTAGTGTGGAAGCTCAAAGGAAATTGTGCTTTGTGTGGAAAGAAAAAGGAGACCAGTAAGAATTCTAGAACCTGTCCCGTTCTAGTTTACGGCCCACAACCCAGCCAGCTGGCACCACAGGAACACGCAAGTTCTGTCCCCCAGAGTCCATTAGCACCTGGACCAAGCCCAGTGTTCGATGTCTGCCTTGCTGCGGTCTGGAATGTGGCAGCTACTTTAGACTCTGACTGCATAAACAAAGCACAGAAATTCTGCAGGTGAAAGCTCTAGAAGACAGTGATTATAAAACTAACTATGTAAAAACAAAAATGTGGAAGAATGGTCAATATCTGCCGTAAGTACTGGATACCAGAATATTTTCACCAGAATATATTTATAGTTCTAATCTAGTATAAGCAAAGATAAGCACGCCAAAGGTTAAGGGTTCTGAAATTTCCTATTCTCTCCTTCCCTTTGGGAAGGGAGGGGTTGTTTTGGTTCCTTGCTTTGAAATACAATGAGCCACTACAGAGACTCAGTGGTCAACCCTCACTCAATGGTCTGATGTTTCCATAGTCACAGACTGTGCTAAGTGACACGTGCAGAAACACAAACATTTCAGAGGGAGGTTTCTGAAAAAGTAGTGTCAGAAAAAAATGCATTGCACAGTTGCTTCCTGGCTTTAAAAAAAAGAAGCAATTCTGCAGTCAGTGCCAAGATTATTCTTTTTTTTTTTTTCCAAAGGGGAAGGGTTGGTGTAAGAACTGTACAATAGCTCCCCTTGCTACTGACCTGATATGTGATGGCTTATAAATCACAACTGTAACACAACAGAGGCACACATTAAAGCAACAGTCTGCTGAATCTTAATTTCTATGTAAGCAGATATATCCGAAAGCCAACAGGCTCCATGTAAAACTGCACATGTATTAGGCAGTCCCAAGCTCTGTTAGAAAGCTCATACTCTCAAACATCTATAAATTCTACCACGCATATTTACCTCCAAGGTCCCAGTATCTGCTAAATCCCTCCATATTCCATTTGTGCTCTTGTTTTAAACACATCTGCAATGAAGGAACAAAAATTCCTAAGGACAGAAAGGTCGATCTAAAAGCTGCCTGTTTGCTAAAGTACTAAGTGGGTGGCCCTCTGCTTTAGTCACCACCTCAGACACAGGCAGCAAGCTCACTACGCAGAGCGAGCAGACACGGGGAGGAAGACAGCCTGCACACTTCTTAGGTTGAAAGACAGCGAACAAACTTTTCATTTCATTTTTGATTTTACAGTACTGGAGACTGAACCAATGGCTTTTACACTGAGCCACACTCCCAGCCCTTTTAAAACTTAATTAGACTATTAAAATTTTGAGACAGGGTCTTGCTAAGTTGCTAATCTGTCCAACCTGGGCTTGAACTTCATGATGTTCCTGTCTCTGCCTCCAGAGTGCTGAGACTGCAGCTGCATGAGCACGGGTATAAACAATTTTTACTAAGAAATACATTGTGTGCTTACTAAATGGTAAATGTGTGTGAGGTTTCTTGAAACATTAAGAATGACTCATAACTATCCATTACTTCTATCTTTATGCAAGAACTTAACGATCATTACTGCCTTGGGTGAACATAACACATATGAAATAGTTAAGGGGAAAATAGATATAGTTTAGCTATCATGACAACTGAAAAAATGAGAGAAAAAAAATCTAAACCAAAGTACCTGCCAAAATGGACTAGTACAACAAAATGTAAAATACAACCCAATGCAGGTATTTTGTGTGGTTTTTGTCATAGTTATTTTGTTTTGAAACAAGGTCTTACTATGTAGCCCAGACTAACCATGAACTTGAGATCTTCCTGCCTCAGCCTTCTGAGTAGCTAGCGTTACTTTTTTTTTTTTTTTAATTAAATTAACTTTGGGCTTACAAGGTTAACATACAAGGTTAATGTTTAGGATAATCTGTGTATAGTGGGATTATCAGTAGGCACAGTGATAAACAAGAGAATGAAATAAAACACACACAAAAAAATCCTTACAAGTCCTATGAGGTGTGTTACTAATAAACTAAAAAGACTGCAGAGACAGGGTGGAAGTGGGAGGTAGAACAAAGAAAGCAGAGATTTGAAATAAGGTCAGTAGTGACCAGTTGGGTGGAGAAGCTCAGAGCTCTTTTAAATATTTTAGTGTTATACTGAACATTTTAAATGCATCATCATATTTAATCTTCACGACAGTCCAATGAGGCATATTATTAATAAATGAAAAAGATTACACAGCTAACTAATAGTGGAGTTGAGGTTTACCATAGGTCTACTTCTTTACAAAGTATTTTTAAAAATATGCATAGACTCTCAAGATCCAATAATAATTTATCTTAGACTTCATCTCAACACTATGACTCAAGAGGTCCAAGTTTTTCTGCCCCTAAATTAAATTCCTAAAAAAGGAGTACCCCCAAAATAATAGCTATTATATTAGCATGAAGAAATAATGAGAAATTTGTCCTCTTTCTTAACCTTTTTGAAAATGTTTCCACAACTTCTATTAGTTTTTAAAAAGGGATCACTCAATATGAACTGGAGCAAATCTCTTTTAAGAAGCATCACAAGTGGGAGATAGAAAAATCTATAAAAACACCATTCCTATTTCCCTTAACACTTTTTACTGTGCTGACCACAGGAACTGTAAAGAGAAAGGGGCTGAGAAATGGCAGATAAAGGACCCAGAAGTTTTGCTTATTGGTAACCGTGTCAAATGTCCTCTCTCCTTATCACATCAATTGCACTATCTAAAGAAAGAAAGAAAGAATGCTTGAGGGAGGTCAGAATGGCAGGCTGGGAACTTGTCCACACGCCATCCTTTACAAAGTCCCATGGAAGTAGGGGAAGACAGATATGGAAAAGAATAAAGCCCTAATGGTGCTGAAAAAGAAGAAAGACTGTTACTAACAGAGCAGAAAGTTTGTAAAATCCTGAAAGACAGAAAACAGATAGGTTCAGATTAGTGGAGAAATGGGTGTATGGGCACTAAGAAAGAAGAATGCCCCCAACACAAACCAAACTGCGAAGGCATTAGGGATATTACAGAGCGACTAATTAGGAATCACAGTGACTAGAGCTGGGCCGGCCGGCCAGTGTCTCCTCCTTCCCTCTTACACCTACAAACTCTGGCAAAACCTTAAGAAATACGGAGGGCCTGCTGTTCCATACTTGCAATGTGTGGCCCACAAAACATGACCTGTTTGCCAAAAAAATCCCTGAGCTAACCAGGCTTGTGGGAGAAATAAGGTTATGGTTAGACCACTTAAACCCTGTGGAATTTTGTAGTCTTGGGACTTGAAAAACTGACCTAAAAAAAAATATCCACACCAGCAAATGTCTACTGCAGAACAGCTCCTTACTCCTTCCAGATGAGGTGCCTGGGGACACTGCTTCTAATAAAGACCATTTTAATCACAATATAAAATCTGATCCAGGGTTTAGCCTTCCTCATGAATCAACCGTTTTGGTGCTTGCAGCAGAGGTTATCCACAACACACAGAGAAGTACAAATGTGCTTGAAGACACTAACACTGTCACAAATGACATGAAAGAAGTCACTACTGTAGATTTCTGAACTTCAGATTTCCAGATTTTTCTTTTCTAAGATTTTCTACTTTGCTAAGCTCTCCCTTTACATGTGAGAAAGCTTATCGCTTATTGTTTCAGTACTTGAGAGTATCACTTTTCCATCAGTACCACTTTCAACTGTTCACCAATGCCATTCCCCAAATCATCAGTGTCACAACAGCTAATTCACTTCAAAGAAACAAGTGGTATGGAAGGGTAGACAGCAGGTGATGTCACTTTGGAAGAACCTTAGATGGATGCTGAACAAAAAGCAGAGGGAGAGCGACTGTACAGCTTCTGTGGCGCACATGACAGCCCACCCCCGGTCGCTCTCACACCACACCCTGTGAAATATGCTCACGTTCTCCACAGGAGCCCCCTTTATCTGGACTGCTGTAGTGAAGTCTGTGAGTTGCTTGCTCCAGGCTTAGGTGTTCAGGCGGCCTGCAAGGAAGCTTGCTCTGACAGAACCTACTTCCTCCTTTCATGATAGAGATATATGAGGAAGCAGCTTTCTGCCACTACCGAGGGGTATAACCTGTTACGGTTGGGATATGAAATGTCCCTCAGAAGCGCATGTCTTGAAGATTTGGGCCATAGTGCAGCAATGTTCAAGGTGGAGCTTCTTTGGAAAGTGACTGGATCCATAAGAGCTTTAACTTTATAGTAAATTTATGGACACAGTTGATGCATTACTGGGAAGTGATGGACGCCTCCCTAGTAGGAACTAGGTGAAGGAAGGAGGGTAGGTGAGCATAATGTTAGGGGCTCTACCTCAGCTCCTTCCTTTCTGGCTCTTTCTCTCTACTACATAGCTGTCAGGAGGTGAGCAGCTTTCTTTCACCAGGCCCTCCTACCATGTTTCTGATTTGCCACAGGCCGAAAGCAACAGTCAGCTAAATATGGATTACACCCTCTGAAACCATTACAAAAAACCCAAACAAACCTTTCCTTTAAGTGGTTATTTTCCACAACAGTGGAAAGCTTACTAACGTCCTGGCTACTCCAATTATTAAGCAACCTGGCTGGGCTCAATTCCTAGCACTGGAAACAAAACAACAAACAAACAAAAACTATAACTAATGGATGAGTAAATGAATAATAAGCAAGGAGTGGGAATGGACAAAAACAAAGCAATATGTACGACAGGCTGATAAGTCATCTGGAACTCAAGTTGATGACATCTCCTTGAACACAGACAAACATGTAAAGGTGGCTTTAAAAATTTTACAGAAACATTACAGAGAGCTAAAGCAAAAGATACACTACCAGTAGAGTTTTCAGGAGCAAAGGACAGAAACAAAACAAAGTACTACAAAAATAGCAGGGAAAAAAACCTGGAGAAGGTATGAAAAGGCCCACTCAGTATGCAGCAGAAAAAACAAAACATACTTAGAAACAATTTAGTAAAATTTCAGAAAACCAGAGTTTAAAAAGAAAATTGTAAAAGCTATGAAAATCAGGGTGGGGTTGAGGGACTACGTTTGTAGAAATGCAAACCAAATTTCTTATAAGCATTGATGGAACAATAGAAGACAATGACTGCAAAGAACTAAGGGTAAAACATAATTTTGAAGCTAGAATTTTATAATGAAACAAGAATACAGCCAAAATTAAGACATGTGGAAATTCAGAAAGTTTGCCACTCACACCGGAAAAATCAAGATTCTTTAGTAAAATAAAAGGAAATACCACAAAAAAGGATAATTTGAAATAAGTAGCAGCTGTATATGAGGAGGTACAGAAAGGAAAAGAGAGAAAGAAAATTAATTTAAACTTCATGGAGGATTTAGTGATGTAAGATTTCTTTTTCTATAGGTTTAATCACTGTCGTATTTCTTGGTCTAACATAATTGTATTATAATATCTAACACAACTAGCTATTATAATTGCTATGGGGGGGCAGAATTAAATTTGTAGAATTAAATTTATGGACAAAGCTAGGAAGACAATTACAGTGACAAAAGAGAAATGCAATAAATGCTATAAATCTTCATAATAGAAAAATTAAGCCTTTAAAAGAAGTGAATGAGAAAAAGGTTGTTTTAATTTCTTTATCCTTCAGAATAGGAAGCATATAAAGTAGAATCACATTAATGGAATGCTATAAAGTTCACTGTTGGTAAAACTAAAGCAATGTCACAAAACTGGGGGTTGCTGACTGGACATCATCATACACACAGGTAGAAGAATTCCTCCCACCCTGAGTGACCCAAGAACTATCCTTATGTGGAGGAAAAGAACAGACAGGTTTTAGTAAATTGTCTTTTGAGCATTTCAATTTTGTCTCTTGACAGGTAAGTTACTGACCCATCTAAAAATAAAGTTGTAAGATGGATTAGTTTTCATTTACATTTTAACCTATTTCCCAGTGGTAAAATCTCTGTCCCTGGCAAAAACTAAGTGAGCCCTTTTCATATGCCCTGATTAAGGCCACACGTTTCTTTTTTTTTTTTTTTTTTTTTTTTTTTGTTTTTCTCTGGTACCGGGAACCGAACTCACGACGTTGCGCTTGCCAGGCAGGCGCTTTGCCACTGAGCTAAATCCCCAGCCCCCTGAGCTAAATCCCCAGCCCCAGGCCACACATTTCTTAAAGCAAACATCTTTATAAACATGGTTCTGTGAATGGCAAGGCGAGTGAATGTCCATGAGGACATGTCAGATCCCCAGCCCCACTGCTAAGGAATCCTGAGAACGAACTGCAGGTGAGAAGCCCCCAACACATGGAACCATTTTTTGCTTTGTTCACCGCTACATTTCCAGGAAAGGGCATTGCACTGAAGGAGTTCAGTAAGTATGTAACCGAATGGAAAAAAAAAACAAAAAACAAAAAACAAAAAACCTACTTTTTTTGTTTCTTTTTGTATTTCTCTTTTCCTTTAAAAAAATTTAATAGTTCTTAGGAGACAGCTGTAGCAGCAGCAGCAACTTGTTCCATTTTGGGGTCCAGTCCCTAACTAAGCTACTTTGACACCCAGAGGAGTTAAGCTGGTCACCATTTTACTCTTTCAAACCGGACCTCAACACTTCCTGATGTAGCCCTCAACACTGCTGGATGTTCCTCCGTTAAGACACACTCCCTGGGGCTGGAGAAAAGCCTCACTCTCCCCCAGGCTCTGGACAGTGCTCTTTGGGAAACTGAGCAGGGGAGCTTTACAAGTCCCCCACAGCTGGCCCTCTAGTCAGCAGTAAGTGCTAGAATAAAAAAGAAAAGGGAAGAAAAGCTCTCGTGCCCCTCAGTAAGGTAAATCTGTAGATCCACTGGTGCCCTTATGAAAATCTAAATTAAACTTCTATACACAGAAGACTGTTATCAAGTAATTTAAAATCTTGATTTTTAAGGAAATAAGAGACTCGGCAGCACGAGGCTTCTATACACAGACAGCCACAAAACATTTGAATGAAAGATCTGTCTGAAACTCAACAGTGTTTTCCTGACTCCAATACTGAGCCATGTTCAACAGCCAAGTTCCTTCTTCAGTGATTTGTGGCACAAGCCTTTTCAAATGATTGCCATACTTGAGCTAGCAAGCAAGAGATAAGCCCAGCTATTCAACTTCATCCTTCCAAAGTACTGTTAACCACTTACTGCCCGAGATCTTCCTATGTCCTGGGAATGATGGAAGACCTACCCTCACTACTCAGTGTAAAAGGAGCAGCACAATTACATAAACCAAGCAACCTATGACTTCTAGAAAACAATCTAGTTATTCTTTTAAGTGGGGGGAGGGGACTTGTTATTTGTAAATTAAAATGGGAATAAAAATCCAACACTGAGTCTGCTGTCTTCTTTCTCCTTCAAAGTCAGGTAGGAAAAATAGCAACAAGAAGCAGCCAAAAAGCAAACCCAGATCAGCACCAACAACACGCCCCAACCACACCATGCTGATTCAATACGAGGAAACATAAAGGACACACTGGTGGCAGAGAGGTCAGCTACCACCCAAAACGCATCACCCAGCCGAGGCATGGTGTCACCATTCTTCCTGAGGTGAGGAAAGTGAGTCCCTATGGGTAAAAAGACCAGGTCAGAAAATGGGACCTCGAGCCAGATTCATCCTATGGCCTAACAGTGAAACATTAGTAGTATGTGTAAGATTTGAAAACTCTGTGACATAGGTGATGTGGTTGACAGAGAAAGTTCCAAAGCTATGGAACTTGAGCCAGAAAAGCTGGGGATGTCTGACACTTATTCCTATTGTGACTGGGAGGGAAAAATTACAGTAGGATTAGTAAGAGTTTTGTTTTTTTGTTTTTTTGGTTCTTTTTAGCAGAGTAAGGACAACATCTAACCAAGTACTTCAATTACTACTGAAACAGCTGGGGGGAAAAGGTGCTCTGGAAAATCAGGACCAAAGGAAAACAGTAAGAGCAAAAGAAGCCTTTTTCCTTGCAAGTTCAGAAGTCTGTTTCATGTAAATATAGCTAACATAATAAAGTCAACCTCTACCTGTGAAGAACATGAAGAAGTTCGAAAGATGGTGTGGAATCTGCTGCACAACAAACATTAGAGCAAAGGGGTCCCCTCATACGTCCCAGGCCCCACAAACGAAGGCCCCATACTGAGGCACCAAGACAGTGGCAGTGGCCCTGCCTAGATCAAGAAAGAAGAGCAATGCAGGCAGATGTCAGTGAAACGTCCTAAGCTCACAGAGTGACACACATCTTCCAGTTATTATGCTTCCATAGTCCCATCTCTGTGCCACTCTTTAACTTGCTCCAAAGGAGCCATGTCTACTTTTTCCTACCACTGCGAAATACTTCACCTAATGAGAAACAATGAGAAAGTTCTGTGATGCTGTGTCTTCTGGGTATGTGAGAGTTTGTCAGGGGAGAGGGCGGGGATGGTAAGAATGACTGTGGATGTGTGCAGCTTGACTTGACCCTACTTATATTTTGTAGGTGTCTTTTTCTAAATGGGAACAAATTTTCTTGTAACACCTTTCTTTGCAAATGTGATATGCAGAAAGACATGAGCAATGAGTCAATAGATTATATGGGTTCGCCAAATTGGAGCTTGAAGTAATTGTAAAGTCCAGCACAGGGAAAGGTCACCCCAGAAAATTTCACTCTTCAAGAAGGCTCTGGCAAGAATGAAAGAATGAGATTTTAATCACTGCAGCTAATTACATAGAAGACTAAATCACAAGAAGAGTTATTTAAGTGTCTTAAATACAATAAAAAGTAATTAACAGGAAGCGCCATCTTGACAGCTTCATGTCACAAACCAGGCCTAAAAGGATCAGTTAATTCCCAACCCTGGAGCCAGAGAATGAGAAACGACTCAAGGTTTGAACTTTTGATTTTTTATTTAAACTGTTTTGATTAGCAGATAACAACTCTTGCCAACTCCACAGTGAAGTTAATCAAGAAAAAAATTTTAATATATTAGAGGAATGACGAACCTTGTTTCCATTGATTCCCCAGAGGGTAAGAGACGGGGAGCTGAAGCCTGTGCCATACCAGCAAGGGCACACAGGGTCCTGAGACTTGCCTCCCTTGCACATATCAAGAGAAACAGTAGGATTCCACAGGGCCCTACTAAGGATACAGACAATTCACATACTCTGCATGTGAAACACACCTGAAATCTGCTCCGAAATACCTCTGTGAAAGACAATATCTCATCTGTCTCTTCTCATTCTCCTGGGATCATCAGCTTCAGAGGCAGCCCTATCAGAGGTTGCCTGGAGTCCTAAACAACTGGAAAGCCATCAGCTGGAAGGCAGGCCTAAATGTGAGTAGGTAAATTGGCAGATTATGGTAGACTTCGCTTTAGACTGGATCTCCTCTGAACTCCACATCATTTCTACAAGCGTAAACACAAAAGCTTCTGCATCTCACAGAAGCTCTCTTAACTAACTTTGCCCTCCACTCAGCCATACAGGGCCAATCCCAATGAGTGACTGTGGGCCACACCTGTGCTCCTCACCCTACCCTGCAGAGCCACTCTGGCTTTGTCCCCAGATCTAGCTTCGAGTGGTGGTGTCTGTGCTTGCAATATGTACTGCATTGAATACTGTGCAGATCACTGAAGTACGAGTGCACGAACATGTGCTGATGGAAACGCACACTTAAGAAAGGTGTAAAAAAAGAATGGTGTCAAAATGCTTGTAAAATAAAAGCAGGACAACTGTAACAGATGAGGGGGATGTAAATCTCAAAAATATAAGGTTCTATAATTAGTGTTTTTTGAGTCCTCATTTCTAACAGGAAATAATACAGTTTACTGGACTACCAAACAGGTGATTCATGTTGCCTATATCTCAGGGATTTGAAGCTACATATGTACACTTTCATGTTTAAATGAAAATAAAATATTTGACACATAGCTTTAAAAGTCTTCTTTTCTAGCTGGTATTTTAAAATAGCAGACCATTAGGGCAGATACGATACTATTTAGATTTTTAGAGGTAAATTCAGAAAAAAAAAAAAAAAGATATATGAAAATGAAATCTAGGCAAACAGAAAAGCTATGGAATAAGTTAGAACACAAAAAACATGTCACTCAGGCCACTTACTAGAGATGACCTACCTTGGCCACTGAGCTCCCAATAACCAAATAAAAGAAGGAAAGATACTAGGTACAAGCCATCCCAGATAACAAACATTTAAGTAAGCCCTGTTATGCCTCATAAAGAGACCCTTAGCAATGCAGTTAATAAATCTTTCAACAAATTCCTTATTGCCTACCATCTGCTGAATACTAGGATTGCTACATGGATTAAAAGAGACAAAATTCCCTATTTCCAGGGAGACAGTAAGTAGTCCAGGTAGAATACTTTTAATAACATCAGTAAACTCTACTATTGAGAATATACAAGCTAGAAAACTCAACCACAAAAACCAAGTAATCCAATTTAAAAATGGGGGGAAAGGATCTAAGAGGACATTTCTTGCAAAGACATGAAAGCTGTGTGTGATAGTACACACCTGCCATCCCAGCTCTCTGGGAGGCTAACACAGGAGGACTGAAAGTTCAAGCCCAGCCTGGGAAACTTAGCTAGCTCCTGTGAAAATTTAAAAGAAAAAAGAGGCATGGGGTTGGGGATGTAGCTCAGTGTGAAAGCCCTAGGCTCAGTTCCTAGTACCACAGCGGGAGAAGAAAAAAAGGAAGACATGCAAATGGCCAACAATTACAACGGAAAATGCTAGCCAGCACGAGCCATAGGGAAATGCAAATCAAAACCCAGTGTGCGATCATCCCATCCTGTCAGAATGGCCACTCTCAAAAAAGCACAGAGTAGCATATGCCAGTGATGAAAAGGAGAAAAAAGGGATCTCATACAGTGCTGGTATGAATGTAAACTAGTATATCTACTGTGAACAACAGCATGGAGGCTCCTCAAAAACCTAAACACTGACCTGTGTGAGCCAGCAGTCCTATTTCTGGGTATATATCCAAAGGAAATGAAATCAGCATAGCAAAGAGATACCTACATGAGCTGCAGGAGTAATCTCAGTCAAAGCCAAATAAATACACTTGAACCTCAAGGTTTTATGCCACAGGGTGTGGCCATAACACTCTCCACTGGAAATTTAAATCAATTGTCTCACTCAAATTGTTCTAAAATTTTAAGAGTCTCCAAACGAGATTCCATAAAGGTCCAATATTACACAGTGAAAGCTTATTTTAAACATATACCTAGGTGGTAACTAAATGAGATAACACACTTTAATGGAGTGTTAAATAAACATTGGTAGAGGCCATCTACCAAAAATGAAGATGTACATTTTTATAGACTGAAACTGTTTTCCCCAGTAATTAGATAGCAGGAACAGTAATCTATGGCAATGACTCCTTGCTGTATTAAAAATTTTACTGTAGGGGAATACTAACATCCCAGCTCTCTTCAGGAGGAAAATATGTGCCTAGCTCCTAAGAAGTGGTGACAAATTGGTAATAAATCATTACTTTAAGTTACACAGCCAGAATAATGACCAAAACATGGCCTAGTTTTTCACATTTCAAAACTGTTACCTGATTTATCAGAAACGAGCTTCCCGCAAAACCTACCGTCTGTGATGGTGTGAAGGTAATGACATCAAATGCCTATATTAAGCTTCTCCTGGCAACAATGAAACCTCCAATTGTGGGAACGTTAACAAATACAGGAGGAACTGGCTATACATAGCCATCTCCAAACGTGAATTCAAGAATGAGGGGTAAGAGGCTCCCGGTTGATGGAAGAGTTTCTAGAAGCTAAATAGCTACAAGATCCTCATCCTTGCTGAGACACTGCTGCAGCTTATTTACTGTATTTCTTCTGGCAGGCTTCATTATACTTTCAATAAGACAATCTCTGTTTTGATAAAAAACCTATTCTTTTTATCCCCTCCACCATGTCCCCTTAGAAGAAAAGAAAAATACCAGTTTGGTACCAAACAGCACTTAAGACTGTTAAATAGAGAAGGAAACAATTACCATGCTGGTATATTTTATGCTAAGTAAGAACTGCTACTGGGGACTGACTGATTGTTTTAATATTTATTGTGGAAGCGTGGCCCAGCAGGCTTCCTCCTTCCCATCAGATACCTCCTTTGAAAGATTCTGTTCATGAACAAGGCTATGGAAAGACCTTGGAAGATAACCAAGGTACAGCCAGGACAGAGAATTACAAATCTCCATACATAGAAAATGTCTGATTAGCCTCTCTCTTCCTCCCCTTTTATTCTTTTATTTTTTATCTTTGTCAGGTGAGTGGTTACAACTCAACTTCCTAAACCAACATACAGAGAATCTTTTCAAACTAATTTTGGACAGTAGCTAGGGCCAGCTTGATACTTAATAAATAGAATTATTAATAGTAATAATGTGTACTTCATAGTGCCAAGCACACAGAGCCCAATAAATCTTAAATTACAATGATGATGAAAGTATATGATTAGCTAATGAGTGATTATAAAGTGCTTTGCAAATATAAAGTGCTGCACAGGCGCATAATTATAAACTACTGGGTTAAGTGGAAGAGAAAGCAGAGCAGAGCAGAGGGAAGGAGAGACTTGATTGAGCAGGGAACCTTCAGCGACTTGAGACTAAAGCTGGGTTTCTGCCAGCCAGAGTACTCACATTCCTCCAATGGTGACCGTGGCACAGGTACGCTCTGAAAAGGCAGGCACTGTCTCTGTGGCGGGGCTGGCTGGTCTAATGTAGTCCACTGTCACATTGACCTGAAAATAAAGAATCAAGGGAGTTAGGGTGGGCTTGCATACAGCTCACAAGCAGCCCTATGTGCTTGTATAATTGTAAAATACCAAGTTTGATTTCCTGGGTCTAAGATCTTATACAATAAAAAGATAGCTGAGCAACAGACTGGTAGAAAATATTTGCAAAAGTTCTATCTGATAAGGGACAGTTATCCAAAATATATGAATAATTCTTAAATTCAACAATAAGAAAACAAACAATCTGATTTAAAATGCAAAAGACTTGATTAGTTCACCAAAGGCAGAGATTAGGGCAAGAGGGATTGTCATTCACCCCTAGTAGGAATGCAAAATATCCAGCCACCCTGGAAAATAGTTCCGTGGTTACTTATAAAACTAAATATACCCTTACCATTTCATCCTTGGAATTTACCTGAAGGAACTGAAAACTTGTCCATACAAAAACCTGCTCAGGGATGTTAATAGCAGTTTTGCTCACAGCTGTCAAAATTTAGGTAGAACCAAGATATCCTTCTGTGGATGAATGTATAAACTGTGCTACAACCAGACAATGGGAAATGATGCCGTGATAAAAAGAGATGAGATACTAAGCCATGAGCTGACACAGAGGAACCTCAGCTGCATATGACTACGTGGAAGAAGTCAAGCTGGAAAGGCTTCTTACTGTAGGATCCCAACTGTATGACACTCTGGAAATGGCGGAAGTAGGAAGGCAGTAAGATGAGTGGTTGCCAGGGGACGGAGAGAGGCAGAGGGAGGGACGAATGGGCAGAGCACAGGGGGTTTTGAGGGCAAGGACACTATTCTGTGTGATACTGCAGGGGCAGATACACTCCTTTATACATCTGTCAAAATCTGCAGAAGGTACAATACCAAGCACGGCCCCTATGGACTCAAAACGATAACGATGTGCAGTGTAAATTCATCAATTTTAGTAAGTACATCACTCTAGTGTGGGACACTGTACATGCACGGAGGAAGAAAATTCAATTTTGCTGTGAACCTAAAACTGCTTTTTCAAAAAGCGTACTCATTTATTTACTTTTTTTGTCTTTTTGAGACAGGGTCTTACTTATGCAGTTCAGGCTAGCTTTGAGCTCACTTTGTAGCCCAGGCTGGTCTCAAACTCACAGGGATCCTCTTGCCTCAGTCTCTCAAGTGCTGGCATTACAGATGTGTGCTACCAAAAAAGTTTTTTTTTTTTTTTTTTTTTTGGTTTTGGTTTTTCTCCGGTACCGGGAACCGAACTCACGACCTTGCGCTTGCCAGGCAGGCGCTTTGCCACTGAGCTAAATCCCCAGCCCCCCAAAAAAGTATTTTTAAAAGGAGAAAAAAACTGGTAACTTAAGAGAAAGACAAATGGCCAAACACAAGGCCCATAGAATTCTGACAGAGAAAAAGTCTGCATTATTCTGGAGCTACTCACAGATGTTAAGGTAAAGCAGTTCTTAAGCCTTCTCTGCACTGGAATGGTTTGAAGATCTACTTTAAATATATAACCTGCCTCTCCCCAAAACATATATGTAGTTTTAGTCTGCCAAACCATCTCAAAGACCACGTTAAGAACTTCACATCCCAGGGGCTGGGGATTTAGCTCAGCGGCAAAGCGCCTGCCTGGCAAGCGCAAGGTTGTGAGTTTGGTTCCCGGTACCAGAGAAAAACAAAAAAAAAAAAAAAAAAAAAAAAAAAGAACTTCACATCCCAAACATACTGGGATTTTTTTTTTTCACAGTACATACATCAAAAGAATACATTTAGGTCCAACAGAAACCCATTCGGAGTGAAGAGATTTTCTGTTTTGTTTCTGTTTTTCAATAGAGGGAGGGGAGAATAACTTTGAATTAACAAGGATATGTGCACACATAGAGAGGGGTAAGTGTAAAATGGGAAAAGTTCTTAATCCTACTACACACTAAATAAGCAACCCTTTTTCATTATGAAATAATCGTTCAAGATAATCGATTTCTTCATGAAATCGTTTGAGATCCCTGCTTTGGATCAAGCAGTCAGAGCCATCCCTGCAGTCTATAATCCCTTTCTAAACACAGCTTCACTCTCACCGATCGGCCTCGAGACAGCAGATTGCACGAGCATCAAGTTCAGCTGCGCTGCTGGTTAGCACCATTAAAATCCTTTCGCACTGCTCTTCACAAACTCATTTTAAAAATGAACATGGAAATTTGGAAAAGGACAGCCGCCTCAGAATTCTAACCACCGGTCACACACATCCCATTGAATCAGATTTCAGAAGCAACCAAAAGGAGCCACATCAAAGACCACAGCAATTAAGGGCTCAAGCCGAGGTGCACCTCTCTTATAATGAAACAAAGATGAAGTACAAAAATTTAAGGATGACACTTAAAATCAGATATTCACACTGAAATTACCACTCAATCTTACCAACTTCTCTAAAGTTAAGGAGCCGATCAAATGCAAAAACTATAATCAAAGAGACATACTGATCAATATACCTCCAAAAAAGTGATTTCAATAGCTTTCCTGCACGCAGCTGGCCCGGGTTAATACAGCCCAAAGACGGTGCAGCAAACTGAGCCATGTGTCTCCGATGCCTGAGGGGAGAATTACCCTGGATGTTGTCTGAGCTGATGTACCTAGAACTTGCCTCAGCCAAGACCCTCCTAACCACAGAAGCAGGAGGAGGCCAGAAAAGCAATAGGCTGTCTAGATAGGGCATCTAGGATATCCTGGCAAAAAGCATATAGCAAATCACAAGCGTACACTAAGCCTCAGGGTTGGCCAAACCATGGTCTGTAAAGTATCCTGGGGCCGAGTTTAAGTAGGACACAGCCACTTAGGATGGTCCAACTTGAGGCATTCAGTAGCAATTTAATCAGTATGTGGAGATGAGGAAAGTCCACATATCCTTGTATTTTCACACAATTTATCGAACAAGCTTGAGCCCTCAATTCTATTAGCAGGGCACAAAATTCATCCCTGCTTAAAAATAAACTGAGTGAATCTCAAGGTTACCTTGCACCTACCAATGCCAAGCCTCGCCCTCAGAATGCAGATGGGGTGGACAGCAGCTATTCAGCACAGAAATCTGACACATATAACACTTGTTCTCTACCCAGAGGGGGAGCTAGTTCAACCCAGAAGACCACATGGGTGGTGTCACAATGGGTGCCGGACATGATGGAGGATGGATTTGATGGAGTAATGATAACAAACAACAATGAACACCTGTGCATCTTCCAGGCCGGAAGAACAACCAGATTCAAGCCCAAAACTGCATTCCAGTGAATCCAAGGGAAAACCACAAAACACAGCCCCTTCAATCTCCAACAATGAAAAGAAACAACAACTACAACCAAAAGAAACAACTACATCCAAGTGCCATTACTTACACCCTGTATCTGGAGAGAAAGAGAACTGAAGCAAATCCGAGATTAAAGAGCTCTTTGAGGAGGCAACATTATAAAAGAAAATCTCAAACACAAACGAGGCCCTGAGAATAGCCAACTGCCAAGATACACACCTGCAGGCAACTTTGACAAACCAAGAATTAAAGTCAATGTGTAATTAGCATTTATGTTCCTCTCCTGTGGATTCTGAGATCCATTTCTCTACCTTGGAGTTTTTCATCTCTAGATATTCATCACTGACCTGTCAATCACTTCAAAGAGAGCCACCGTTTAAACAGTACAAATTAAAATGACTGGAAATCTCCGTCAAGCCTGTCTGAATAAATGATGACCTGAAATTTCGGTTTGTGGGTATGTACATATGGAATGGCATAAGTTAAACTGATTAGTATAGACAGGGACCTCTCTTTTTAAGCAACGATATACTGAGAATATCTGATATACAAGTATTCCATATTTACACACAAAAGACACAAAGCTACAACTGACCCAGAGCCTAATCCCTGCTTATAGCAACCACCAAAAGGAGCCCCAGGCCCTTGGCTCTGTCTGTCATGCACTTACAAATGAGTCTTTTTTTTTTTTTTTTTTTTTTTTTTTTTTGTTTTTTTCTGGGGAATTGAACTGATGACCCTGCGCTTGCCAGGCAGGCGCTGTGCCGCTGAGCTAAATCCCCACCCCCAAATGAGTCTTCTAACATTGCTGCGTCTCCAGTTCTCCTCACCTGAAAAATGACAGCACTAGATGTCCAATACCTTTAATACCATTTCAGTCTAGAATTCTATAAGAGATATCGTGTACTATACTGTATTTTTTTTACACTTCCCCAATGCCTACTTCACAGTTACTAAAATGAAACGGAACAGAGGTTGTAGGCACTGCAAAAGGGATGGCCAAGTCCTTTACTCATGGAAAGATGAGGCATAGTGCTTGCAAAGTAATGGGTGGATATGAAGTACATATTTGTTGCATGGATGAATATATGTAATCAGGAACTCTTTCAGACATAAAATTCTGAAGGACACTTTTGAAATGAGAAGGTCAGGTATTTAAAGGTCCACTTTGTCAAGCTGTTCACAATTCTGTTGTTTTAACAAAAAGTTATTTCAACTGTGGGTGTGGTGGGGAGTGCTAGGAGAGAAAAAATATTTTGAGCCGGGCATGATGGCCCACGCCTGTAATCCTAACACTCGGGAGGCTGAGGCAGGAGGATCGTTGCGAGTTCGAGACCAGCCTGAACTACATTGTGAGAAAAGCCAAAAAAAAAAAACATTTTGAAATTGTGATAAACTTCCAATGCTGAATGAAAGCAACTACTGTGAAAGATCAGGCAAGCAAAATATACATAATTTCTCATAAAATTTGTTTCTCAAAAACAGTGCAGCAGACAATCTGATTCATCCTTGGCTTAATTAGATTGTAGAATTTTCCTTGAAAGCCATTTCAGGACCTTTCAGAGGAACTAAAATGCTAATTTAAGATGAAATTTATACTACAGTCTTTTGTTAAAGCCCACAGTACAACAAAACTGTTTTGGACTTCCCTTAAGAAATTCTGAGCATTTCTAGATATTCTTCATACAAGGAGCGACTAGAAAAGTATCAAAGAACTTCTCAGACCTTGATGTGCTAGTGGTAATGAAACGCTGAAATGTGAACCGCCTAGGCATAAAGATGAAGTAGGGAGAAAACAACTGCGTATCTACAAATTTCCAGGTCGCTGCATGAGTATAGCCTTAATATGAACAGAGCTGTATGTGAAGCTGTTTTCCATAATTACCACATAATCCCACCCATTTTTCAGCACAGCCAATCACAAATTCACAAAGACTAACAATACTCTGTCTCTAGAGATATGCTCTTTTATGGTCCACTCTCATGACAGAGTTTTAAGGTCGCTGTGGAAAGCCTCTGTGTGCCCCAATATGAAGAAGATGATAGGCCCAAAATCTGACTGGTGCTGCCTAGAAACAAAAGTGAAACAACAAGAGTTCACACAGCCCATGTAAGAGTACGGACCTGCTACATTCCTCCCAGAAATCCTAGAGTGTCTGTGTGAGCCTGGAAAAGTTACTCAGCACCTCTGTGCTCCTGTTTAATGTGGAAAATTGTGCCCCTTTCACTGCGCTAGCAAAAAAAGCATCAATATACATAAGGCATTTGGAACACTCACAGTGCGCTTTCTCAAAGTGCCACTTATTTTTGGATAGGCATATACTGAGTTTCTTATACTGTGCCTGGCACAGAGTAAGTGCTAAATAGGAGTGCATGAGATAAATAAATAAATGCACGTACACATACATATATGCATCAATAAGATACATGTTGACTTAAGTCATTAGACTTCTAAAATCATTAGGCAGAGATACTCAATTAAATATACTTTTCTCCTTAAGGAGTCACAGCAAACAAGACTATGTGCCTCATACATATTCATCTCAACTTAGAGGTAAGTAGGGCTTACTTTAAAGAATGATACACTATTTAATGTTTATTTAGATGTTTTACAGATTAATTTTTGCAGCTACCAGTTATTAGATATTTTATTTATCAAAGATAATTGAAGCCAAGCATTGTGAGCCACCTCAATTAGCAGGTTAACCAGACATATTTGGGGCAGGATACTTCTGGCCATACAAAGTGAAGACAACGAACATCGAAGAGGGGCCAAGTTTCCATTTGCTTTGGTCCTTCTAGGACCTTCTTACACACAACACCCCTCCAGTATTTAAATTGTATATTCTTGATCTTTCTTCCCTGCTAAAAGCACCTTATGTAATTATTCTAAAGATATAAGTGATATTTTTTAAATTTTTCAAACATGTATCACCATTTATCTAGATATGAGAACTTCAAAACAAATCACTACAGACGAGCCTCTTGGTCCTCTCTGGGCACGCCACAGCTCATCTCCCAGTGAATGGCCTATCCATGTGTGATACAAGTCTCACAAGACCATGTCAGACTTTCCTCCTTCTAGACAAGTACTGTGTGCCAAAAATGTACAAAGTCACAAGCAGATGACAGTCGTGTGCATATTTCAATCTTCCTAGAAGCAACACTGAAAATTTAAAAAGAAACAGGTGAAAAAATACTATTTATTTCACTCAAAATTTAAAAATGATCACCATATCAATACAAAACCAATTCTGACATGTTTTGATTTTGATATCTGGTGTGTATCTTTTCAGAACAGCACACTTCCGTGTGAAGCAACCCTACTCAGGTGTACGGCCATGGTCTGGCTTTTGGGACTGTGCGTTCCTGGACCGTCAGTCTGTTAAGGCACAAAGTCTTAGCCGCTATCACAGGCAATGCTACTACTTTTGGGTTCTTTCTCGCTTTGTGTCTCCCTGCAAGCCCTTATTATCTTACATGTTTTGAATCCTTATGAACACTCTTAAACCAAATAGTAAAAAATATGGCATGGAAAACTAAAATGTTTATCCTTCATTTTCTTTTTGAAATTTATTACCTGACTAGAGAAGAAAGATATGCCACACCCGTTTTCAATTCTAAAAACAAACAATTTCAGATGTGAGAATAAATCTGTACACACAGAAAATAGTATATAACTAACACTAAAATATATTCAGTTCAGTATTTTGATGCAAGTACTTCCGAATGACTTTCACCAGTCCCAGATTCTTTAACTTAGTGTTTGAAACTTACTTTAATGAGTAGATGGCAACTGGATTGTGGCCAGAATTCATATCAAAGAACTATCTGCTTTTCTAGTTAATAATTATGGCTTGTGTTGACTGGGGATATTATTTTTAAAAATCAGCAATTGGTGGATGCCAACTATTTTTATAAAATTTATAATGATCAAAGTCAAAATTTATTCCACTCATTTCTGAGCTCTGATTTCTCTTAAAACGACCTTTAAGACACATTCATAAAAAATTATACATTCTGTTGTCTCATCTGCACTGCAAAGAGCAGAACAGGGACAGAAACCAACGCTCCAGTGCTACCTCTCCAAGCCAACCTCGATGTGCCCAGAAACACCCCCTTCCAATCACTGTAATTAGTACTAAGGCTGGTTGTTTATTCACATGTTATGCTGCTCTTTCCGTCTACAATCACCCTTCCCACCTCCTCCACACAGTCAGAACTATTTTAAGCAATTTCATTTTCATCAATGGGATGTTAACCTATAGTGCTTACAAACCTTTATTACTTGACGGATTCCCAACAGCAAGGTTTCCTACCACAAGCCCACCCCCACCCCAACGGGCAGGTGCTTTCATCTGTTTTGAGGCGAGAGGTAAAATGCAGTGTAATTCAGGCCTGGAGATGTTCAGAGTCCCTACCTGACATTAGGCATTCACTTAAGTGGACATCACTGTGCCCTGATAAACCTGCAGTTTGGTAAATATTTCATTAGAAGCACACACAAGTGCAAAATCCAAAAATACATGTTAAAACGTTTTATGTAAGGGGTCATTTGAGATGGGCAAAAATTTCTAGAAACAGTGATAACTACCTGACAACAAATATAACATCAAAATGACCTGAAAGTATTCTGTGCAGTTTATGCAAGGAGACTAACAACAGACACATAAAAAAAAACCAACAGGGAAATACACTTCAGACAGCTGGAAATATTTTAAACCAATCTGATGAAGATCTTGAATTCAGAAAAACACAGATCAATATTTAAAAATAACCCCACAGCTGCCAGCATTTTCATGAAACCTTCTGATTCACAGGAGTGTAATCTGTGTTTGTGCTAATGTTCTGACCGTTTTCTTACCATCATGCCGTTGGTATGCTCCACACTAATGCTTACTTTTCGTACCTCACTGCTTATCCCTAAGGGGGAACGCCAAAGGCCCAGAGGCACTAGCAGAAGCCACACCTTACATCCCTGCACACCCCTTCTTACTCCTCGGAGAGCTACCGCCTCCCACTCCTTCCCATGAGAATGGACGCTGAAGGTGGGATTTTTCTTCTTCTTCCATACAAGTGTCAATCAAAATCATCTGTGTCCAAAATTTCCAAGGTCACCAGCAGTCAGGAGAAATTAAATCACTTTGTCCAGAAGTCTCCCCAGAGGAGTTTGGGCCACACAAGCAGTATGAAAACACGGCCACACACGCCTTTGTGGGGAATATACACAATGTCACTCAGGTTTTAAAACAGCAGCAGTAATGAAAGTAAGAGAGGCTCAGGGATATGAAGAAAGGGGATTTGCTTAATGGCTTGTAAGAAGAATTACTGGGGGGGAAGGACATTACTAAGGAATGGATAAAAACAGAAGGTTACATACACTTGCTCTGTAATATATGCCAATGTATGAAGAGTTGGAATGTTTCCACTTACCAAAAGGCCAAATTGAGAAACCCAAGCAATAAACGTGAGGACTACGATATTTACCCTGATAAGACTTCCAATACATTCCTGTTACTCTTGGGCAGGAATTGCTTGGGTGAGCAGAGCAAATATGGAGACGCCAACCTGCATTCACCAGCCAGAACACTCCCTTTACTCAGGCATGAATTGCCACCAAGAAGTCAAAATATGTGTTCAGTAAGTTAATGGTGGCCCAGGGTAAAATGGTGAACTGCCGTCGAGGGAATGTATCATGACCTGAAAGGAGAATTATGGTTTTTTTTTTTGTTTGTTGGTTTTTGGTTTTTTTCTGGTACCGGGAATCAAACTTAAGACGTCACGCTTGCCAGGCAGGCGCTGTGCCACTGAGCTAAATCCCCAGCCCCCTCAAAGGAGAATTATGAAGAAAAATATAATCATTTTTCAGGAATACCTGCGAGTCCCACAAAAGAAAGTGTCCAATGATGGATCATGACAGATATAAATTACTCTCAGTTTTGTGGCTAACAAAAACAATCAAGTGTCAACAACATAGTCCTTTCTTTCATCATGTGTGTGCGTGTGTGCGTAATATATACAGCATCATCCAGTCTTTAAAGTAGCAGCTATCCTAAAAGTAAAGAGAGGCTCAGGGATTTGAAGAAAGGGGATCTGCTAGAAATCAAATCTCAGGCCTTAGACATGCTACCAGGTGCTCTACCACAAAAGTACACCCAGCCCAGCCAAAGCCTTTTTCTCACCACGCTCTCCCTCCACCTCACACAGAAGATAAAGGCCTACTAAATTAGGTGATCTAAGGCCCAGGATGCGCACAGCAGGAAACCTAAGGTCGGTGTCTAAAACTGTACAGCCGCTGAAGAGCATCCTGCAGTGGACCTGTGTGCACCTCCAGATTCAGTTCTCCTCACAGCCACTATTTCAAAAGGCAGTTCTGTGCACATAGGGACCTCTTCGCCCACAAACATGTATAAGTATTTGGAAGCTAAACAGCAGTGGAGTAAACCCTAGGTCAAACATAGCATCTGTATCCTCCCTCAATAGCCAGTATTTCTGAAATAAGCAAGCTCTAATAGCTGTATAGACAAAAAAGCCGCCTCCGATTCCAACAGTGCTCCCATTTCCACTACTAAATTATCAGATATATGAAGCAAAAATATTGCTTAGCTTTCTCAAAAAATTAAAAATAGTATCACCATATGATCTGGCAACTCCACTTCCAGTGTACATCAACATTATTGGAAAACAGGGTCTCAGAGAAATCTGAATATCCACGTTCACAGTGAAAGTTATTCGCAATAGCCAAAAAGTGGAAGTTAACAGAACTTCTAATTAATGCATAAGCAAACTGTGGTGTATGAATACACCAGGATGCTTTTCAGCCTTGAAAGAAGGAAATTCTGACATATGCTACAACATGGATGACCCTTAAGGACAGTGTGGTAAGTGAAATAAGCTCATTGCAAAAAAACAAAAAAAAAAACAACTCACAAAAAAGAATGCTACATGATACCACTTACCTGAGGTACCAAGGGTAGTAAAATTCATAGAGATAGAAAGTAGAATGGTGGCTGCCTGGGGCTGGCAGAAGTTGTTTGATGGCCTGAGATGGAAACTTCTGGATATGGGTAATGGTATGAGTGTACAAGAATGCAAATATACAATGAAAAATTAAGGTAAATTTTATTTATATGCATTTTAAGACTATGTATTGTATTGGTGTTCTTGTGTGTGTGCTCTGGGTCGGACTATCTACACATTCCACAACTCAATAGCAACTCAGCGGCATCCCGACCCAGGCAGAGGCCATGCAACTCCAAGCCCAAGTCCAGCCAATTCCTGAAACTCTTGGTTGCTTTAAGGAACAGATCCTAACACACTCCCAGACAAATAGATGTTTCCCCAAAGGCAATTAGTAATTTGAATTCATGTTTGATAATTGACTAATAAAGGAAGAGAGATCAAAGGAAGAGAGACAAGGACAAAATTGTGCACCTTCAAGGATGTGACAGGCCAACACCGAAAGATGCACTTGTGTGGGGGCCACAAGTCTACACCTACGAATCTTTATTACCATTTCTAAGAGGCACCTGCAGAAGGGGGCTAAGACCATTCTGTAGTTCACAAACTTCCTATTCAATTGATAAATTCTTTTGATGTCATGTGCTCTATGAGGAAGAGCCCTCCTTTCAAGATCTGTCACCTGCAGATTTATGCTCTGAGAATTTTCAGTGCATCGCCATCAGAATTTTCCAACCTCTACCTAGTTCTCCAGCTGCTGAATTTGATCATTTTTCTTTGTGCTTTTGTTTTTTGGTTTTTGTGGGCTTTTCTAAGTGGTATTTTTTACGACAGTCAGGAATCTAAAATTTTTGTATCTTTGGAAGTCAAACTGGCAATTCAAATACATCTAATATGTAGATGTCCTTTGACCTAGCAATTCCAGTTTAGGAATTGAGGCAGTCAAAACACAAACATGGGTAAAAGTACTGTGTTCTTTTCATTGATGGTAGTTTAACATAAATGCAAAACTACAGGCTCAGATTTAGCCCAAGAGTACCACACTGCAAAGATCGTATTTTTTCAGTCATGTATTTTACTACCACTTCTCAATAAATATGATAAAGCTGTCAAAAACAAGAAGGAAGATCTATAGATCGGTCTGCTATGGAAAAGATGTTTAGATAAAAGCCAGTGCACAGTGGCACATATAACCTAGTCCTACTTGAGGGAATGGAAGTAAGGAACATGTAGAATCTATACTCTAGAGCACTGACAGAAACTTTTTCAGTGTCCAAACCGCAACCCCAAACTCATTTATTTATCATAAAATGTCAACACTAAAATTAAACTTGAATACTACAGTTCTAGTTTAAAAAAAAAAAAAAAAAAAAAAACTCATGCATTAACATCTTTTATCTTAAAAGAAAAAGAAACAGCACATGTGCCACAAGTTCACCACCACTGCTCTGGAGGAATACACTTGATGCAATGAGAAGGGCTAATCACTGACGGTACAATTAAGGGGCACTTTTAATTCTCCATATATTTGTTTTAAGATTAAAATTTTTACATTATGTCTTGGCTACTTTTCTCTCATTGCTGGGACAAAATACCTGACGCCCAAAATTAAGGAAAGAAAGGTTTATTTTGCTTACAGTTTGTGGAGGTTTTAGTCCATACTTGGCAGATTACAAGGCAGAGTGGCACATGGCCGAGGGCTACAGCTCCTGGCGCAGAACATAGCAAAGCAACAAGCACCCACAAGGGTGGAATGGCCTCAAGCAGCCTCTTCCTCTCCCTTACATATGCAAACTATCCACCCCAGGGTGGGTGTAGCTCTCACACCCATAATCAATCAAATTCTAAAAGCCTGCCCCATGGCCACATGAGGCTTTGGGGGGGACACACAGACACAAACCATAACACATGACATTTGTAAAGGAAAAGTAAGGTTAATACTTAAGAAAAACAATAGTGTAAGCTACAGTAAGTACCTCCTTTAAAAGCAAAACAAAACCAAGAGTAAATACACAAAAGGTGACCTGCTCACAACCAGGGTTTTCAGCATCACTGATTTCATTGCACAGTTCCCACAGTGAGGCCGCAGGCATGGCTCAGTAGTTTCTTCCCACCAGTAAGGACTGTGCAGGACAGACTAAGAAGAACATGCTCACAAGGGCTTCGGGGCGCCCAGTGGTATGCTGTTGCCATGGCAGGTGGGCATCACCATCTGCAAAAAAACTGCCAATCTCACTGTGAGCCGATAATGATCCTCCCACCACCACCTGCCCACCATATGTTTCCCCTACTCGTCACGTAACAAGGAACTGCATTTCAGTGTGCTGATCACTGACAGTCAGTACTACCAGTTGATGCTTGTCGTGTCTAGCCACGGTCCTTCACAGAGCTGGGAAAGAGTGGGAAAACACCATGTTACCCATGATGGGCCATTCATTAAGATCTCACATTGTGCAGTGGACAAGCCAGCAGTTCTTTCTATAATTCCAAGACTAAAACCTGTTAGGGTTGGTCGGCCCCCTACATTTTGCCCTATTCCCCATTAACAGAGCAGAAAAAGAGCCTACACTTCCCACTACAAATGGAACTCATACTGTTTCCTAAAATTACCATGGTACAGCCAATAAAAACTGATGAAACCCTAGGAGTTTCCTTTTTACTCTAATGCATTGCAGGAGGTAAGCACAGGCTATGGCATCAGGAGTCACGAATGGCTGTTATGGAGCCCGGCCTCAGAGAAGACAATCTGAGAAGGAAACACAACATGGAAAATGTGGCTGGTGTACAAATAAGGTGCCTCCACACTCTGCTCACTCAGCATTCACAGTTGTATACACCAGAAAATCCAATGTGAGACTTGCCCTCTACTCCTAGTCAATGAACTAGGAAGTAAGTTTGCAGATTTTCAACACAGAGTTTAGGTAACAGACAGTGAATACGCAACAGATTATAAAAGGGACCGGCATCAGTTAAACACCCTAACCAAAGGCCTGGATTTCCAATATAATGAGAAGGTCAAGATTACTGAACAAGCATCAGTCATTAGAGAGGCATATGCTTCTTTCAACGAGAGAACCACACCCACATTCCAATTACATGCCCAGCCCCACTCTTAACACCCACTGTACACACTGGATAAAATGTCAACCATTATCCACACCAAGAAATAAAACTTCTATGTTTGCTTTTTAATTAAGATAAATTTATGTGACCCACAATTCACCATTCTAACCACTTTGAATTATACCAATTCAGGGGCTTTTAGTATATTTCCAATGTTGTACACCTGCCAACATTAATTCCAGAACATTTTTATCACTCCCCCAAAGGATAAGGTAAATCATCTATAGTTAAAAACAAAACAAGAAGACCAACAGCAAATACCAAAAAGGTGGCCTGCTCACACCTGAGGTTCTCAATACTGAACATCGACTTCATCACAACAGTTCCACTAAGCAGTCATTCTGATACTACCTTACTCTGGTCCCTGGCAGTCACCACTGCAGTCACCAAGCCTGCTGGTTTCTCCATGTAGAACATCTTACATAAGTAGAACCACACAATGTGTACTCTCGTCTTTTTTTATGTGCGAAAATGTTTTCAAGGTTTATTTCTATATGGTAGTATGGAGCAAGACCTCACCTTTTTTTTTTTTTTTAATGGCAAAGATGTATGTTGTAAGGAAGTATCTTATCTTACTTATTCATGGAGTATATTTCTGAGCCTGCAGCCCTAGCAAGAGAAAGTGTGTTGAGAACCACTTTAATAACAAGATCTTATTACTTTTAATAACAACAGAAAGTATTTAAGAATCATTTGAGAAGCTGGGCTTGGTGGCGCATGTCTGTAATCCCAGTACTTGCTAGGCTGAGGCAGGAGGATCACTGCGAATTTGAGGCCAGCCTGGCCTACAAAGTGAGCTCAAGGTCTGCCTGAACTACATAGTAAGACTCTGTGTCAAAAAGACAGAAGAAAAAAAAAAAATCATTTGAGAGAGCAGTTGATGGCACAAGGAGAGCTATCACTAAAAACACAAACTAAGCCAGAGTTAAATCATATACAAGAAACAATTTAATTCCCTAATCTGTCCACTTCAGAGAACCTCAGCCAAATTCATTAAAAGAAAAAAAAAGCCACTCTCTCATAATGGGGAATCAACTAGCAACTTCAGAGAAACAGAAACCTCCTCCCAGCAGTTATTTGCCCAAGATAAGCAGCGCAGCCACGGTGTAGGATATAAACATGATACAGATAAGAACTATGGGAAGAGTCTGCCAAAAAAGACAATTCCCACGGGCTTTACCCTCTGCTTCCATGTGTCCTTTCACACCCTCATTCACTTAAAATGAACCAAACTGTAACTCAGGTTTCAAGGACTCTTATAACTTGGCCTGTTTAGAAACATCCTTGGTATACAGAGCAAGAAATCTCTCCCTGATGTGCTGCTTAAGGTAATTTCTATATGAGGTACTCAGACCCGCTAAAAACTCCTTTCCTGTCCCCACCTCTCACAGTTCACGGTGAAAACCTAATGATAAATTCTTCTAGAGCACAGTGGTAAAGGAACAAACAGAAGTGACCGTGAGCTATGCTCCATAATTTAATATGGAAAGAGTTTTTATTCTCATGCTATTAAAATCTGTCTTTTAGCCAGGAGATAAGTCAACATCTCAAGAACAGGAGGGTGGCTCTACTCTTGTTGTTTTTGTTTTTTTTTTTTTGGTTTTTCTCCGGTACCGGGAACCGAACTCACGACCTTGCGCTTGCCAGGCAGGCGCTTTTGCCGCTGAGCTAAAT
>NW_004955479.1:8729067-8871451 GCF_000276665.1 Chinchilla lanigera | reverse complement strand
GCCATGGCTTCCTCTTTTGCAGCTCACTCTTCGTTTTGAGGAAGTGCACTTCCCAAACCTTAGCTTGCACCACAAAGGGTTGTTATGGTTTGTTTGTTTGTTTTTTTTTGGTTTTTCTCCGGTACCGGGAACCGAACTCACGACCTTGCGCTTGCCAGGCAGGCGCTTTTGCCGCTGAGCTAAATCCCCAGCCCCAGGGTGGCTCTACTCTTGAGTTAACACTTTGAGCTATAAATTTATTATACTGGGTGTCAAAAGAGCAGTCTCAGGAGGTAGTGACGGTATTTAATAATACGCTGTCACTATAAAGTTATCGGAGAATTTCAGACGATTCCATTAGAATGAACAAGCCCCAACTCCTGGAAGCACCAGGGGTAATGGGAAAATGCCCAGGCAATGAGAGAAGCATCCTGAAGATAGAACCTCCAAAAACATAGTGAGGCAGACTTCACTGCAATCACTGGCCAAGATCTTCATGGAAACCACCCCAAAACACAGGCCTGTCAAAATCTCAGAATGAAGAGAATGATCCAAAGCCTGCCTGCCTAAGGAGTCCATTTCAGAACAGCCAGGAGGTACCACACATAGCAACAGAACTCACTATATTAGAACAAGAGTGAACAAAAATGGTAACTGTGTATATTTACTAAAGAAATCAAACAGAATAGTAATACAAATGAATTTAAAGAGTAACTACTAAATCTCAGGTTAATTATCTGATGAAATAGACAAAAGAGGTCCATAATATACTGTCTCAATTTTCTCTGTAAAAGATAAACCAAGATGCACAGACATGGCTAGACTGAATAAAATTATACATTTATAAACATAATCTGTATCATAAATGACTATAGATGACAGAAGGTTATAAATTGAAATGCTGAATCAGATCTAATAAAATGTGCATTCTACTACTGACATCTGTTATAATTCCTGCAAATAGCATCACAATAAGCATACGAATAGAAAAATTAAGGTAACAGTCAATGATAAATCTGGGGCTACAGAAGTCTAAGAAAATATCTCACAGTTCATAAGAATCTGTAGGGCATGTTACAGTCTAACAAACAAGAAGAATCAATGTTACTGGTCTGATAACTATCAAATCTGAAAAGCACGGATATAACCAATTACTAATAATTCCACAATATATAGCAGTAAGGTTCTTCTGTACACGGGGACCTTACCCTACTTTTTGCTTTATGTATTTGCTTCTTTGAACACTCAGTGGATGTTTTTTAGATGTTTTTTAACTTAGGGGTGAATAGGCTTGAGAGCAGCGGAAGTCGCATTAATAACATCAACCGCAGCCATGGTGGCATGTGCCTATAATTCTAATACTCTGGGAGGCTGAGGCAGGGAGGATAGCAGTTTGAGGCCAGCCTGGGCATGGCCTTTTCTTGAAACATAAAATGAGGATTTGGGATGGAGCTCAGTGGGAAGGCTCCAGGTTCAATCCCTAGTACCACCACGACAAAAAGGGGCAGGGGGAAGGGGCACAACAAAATAAACCCCACCACAACAGCAGCATTCACAGTTATCAGTGAATCAGTGATGCAGAAATACAATCTGTAATACAAGCAATATGAAATCTAAATGGCCAATTAAAAAGTTTGGAATTAGACTCAATTTTTAAAAAGTAAATACATCTGTATAGCAAAAAAATAATCTAAAAATGATTTTTTGAATTTTTAACTAATTATTCAAGATTTCACTTTTTATTCCAACTCTAAGTTCATTAACAGAGAAAGGTTTTAAAGAGATAAAGTGAATGACTTATCTTAAATGAGAATGAAAAAGACCACAGTAATAATCTAGAGCAAACACACACTATTGTCCGAGGAAAAGCAGAACAGTCATGCAGCTTCTCCAAATATCATCCATTTAATAAAAAAGTTATGGCTATGATTCAAAATAATACAGCAAATAACATCTGAACTACAAGAATAGGAATCCACAATAAAAGGGAAGTATTAACATCACTCCAATAAGTTATGTCTGTTATAAAGCTGGATAGAATTACAGTCTAGGAGGGTTAGTCCAAGGATATTCCAAGGCTGAGTCATGTAGAAGCTATTTTTAGAAGCTATCTTTAAAATAAATGGAAACACAAGGGAGGTGGCAGAAGCAGTAGTTCATGAGAAGGCTGACATAAAGAGAACTCCAAATTCCATGATTTGAGTCTGGTTCTCTCCAAAACTATCCATTCTATAGCTGTACTTCTTGTTGAGTATCAAAAATTAGAAGAAATTAAAATGAAGTATTTTGTGGCTATGCTGTTTAAATAAGGAAATGGAAGAAAGCTAAGAAATTAAACAGTAAGAAGTAGGCTAAATAAACAAGATAAAAAAGGAATAAAATTAAAGTTTAAAATGAGAAAATTCTAGGAGCCATAAGGATTTTTTTTCAATGTGAGATGATATTCACAGGACTGAAGCTGGGGGCAGCTATTGTGCTTCTTAAATGACTAAAGCCCGTCTAAGGAAGTACTTGACCTTGTTAATAAATCAACACAGAAGTGTTGTGTTCTTTACCCTGCTAACCTTTACATCTTCCCAGAGGTAAAAGTCTGTCATTCTGTAAGGCTCATTTGAAAGGTAAAATCACATCATTATTGTTCAAAATAATTAAGATGAATGTACATTGTTTAAATAAACTATATGATAAGGGTATAAAATTACATAGCTATTAAAATTAATACACAAAAGCTTAAGGATATGGGGAGATATTTAGGTTTTATTGTCATTTAAAAAGCACACAGAAAATGATTCAAAAATAAGCCTACAAATGTAAAATACTCCAAAATATTAAGCTACTTGAATTATAAGCTTTTTTCTTTTATACTTGCCAAATTTACTATAATAAGCATGCACTACACTTAAAATCAGACAACAAAATAAGGTCATCACAGTTAAAAATATGATCTATGGTCTCAGTGTGATAGCTCTGTCTTACAAAGCAGTAACTGACGTATATTACTGACAATTGGAGAGACCAGATTCTCTATGTGTAACTCTCCAAAAGGCTAGTAATCAATTGACCAATTTTTATTTAGTGCCCCCATGTTACTACTTATTTTGAACTTGCAATAACTATTTCTGTTATATATGCCACTCCAAAAAATAAAGCCAAATTTAGCAAATGTACTAAAAGGAAGTCAAGAGATATTTACAAAGATCAAGATTACATGTTTGAAAAGCTTTACAAAGTCAAGCACTAATGAAATAAGACAGAACTATCAAAAGTGACAACACTCCATTGTTCATCAACTATCTCTTAAAGCAAGATTTTAAAAAAAGGACAAGAGTATATGCAATTTGTGAAGAAATTCTGCAATTTCTTGGTAAGGCTACCTTTGCCAAAGAGAGAGTTGAGGACAGACAAAGTGCTTAGAACGATGAAAATGATTATAGCTCAAAATCCAACTCCAGGATATAATGCTAAAGTAAATTCTAAATCTAAATTGGTTCAGTTTTTAAGAGGGCTTATGAATTCAGCTGGTAAGAAGAAAAATCATAAAGATGATCTGTATTAGTGTTTTATTAAAGAAACAGATATAACGTAAGATATTTCAATGTGTAAGAAATTACAAGATTGGCTCACAAATGTCGGCCACAGAGCTGGACAAGGAAGCATGCAGAGGGCGTCTGCACGACAGATGGAAGGTTTCAGTCCAAGGTCTGGAGTTCCCTGCAGTGTCCCACTAAGACCATATCAGGAGGCTGATGGGTCTTCCACAGAAGGCTGAAGAGTCCACAATGGAGGTCTGAAAGATCTGCTGGAATCCAAACAGTCTGCACTAGAAGCCAGGAGAGGTCGTCCAAACTGAAGGTGAGTACTGGTGCTCCTCTAAAGAACAGAAGCCCGTCCATCCTTCCTCATTTCCCCTTATCCAAGCAGAGCCACCCTACGGCGGGTCCTCTCCATTCCAGGGTGTAGAACTGCTGAGCCAACTTAAACTGACACAATCCATCGACTTCTCAAACTGACACAATCCATCGACTGTTATATGGTCTTAAACCCATGTTCTGTATCCAATGAACATGGAGAAAAGGGGTATTTCATGTAGCTTAGATGCTTATAAAAGTAATATAAAAATGAGGCACTGACTGTCTATAAATTTTTTTTTTTACTGGCAGACAATTTTTCTATAATGACAAATGACACTATTACTGAGAATGTATATAAATTCAGGCTTCAATTAATTCACTTTAATTAAATATTTTGGTGAATATGCAGTTCGTTTTAAAAGGAATGTCATCTAAAATCAGTGCCAGCATAAAGGTAACACCATGAAAAAAGGAGAGCATGATAATATAGCACTGTTTGCTAGCATCACATGTAACAATTTTGCCCTGTTTATAATGGTTTGTATAGTTATTTTTAATGGAGCAGCATTTCTACTTCATTTTGTTTTCAAAATACTTCATATTTAATGTCAGGGTAAATCCTTCACTGCTTCAGTGTTCCTGTAAGATGAGGAACCAAGAATCATCACTCCAAAATCTGAATCCTGACAAAGCCCTGACCGGAGTATCAAGGCACTTTAAACAGGGTATGTTGCCTGTGTGATCAGAAATAATAGACTGTGTAATATAGTACCTCAAATTTAATCAATACCTGGATTTATCAATGACATCTCAATTAACAGTGCAGTTTTTAAAACCGAATGTGTCAGACTGGCTAAAGAAATAGGAGAAGAACACTTGAAATGATAGGTTCATTGGTGTTGATGTGGGAAGCAATCAACATTTGTTCTTGACTGAAGATCAGTTATGATTAGACAGGTTCAGGAGACTGAGAATCTTTAATTTTCAGTCTGAAGTTTCAGAACTTTCAGAGGAATGTGGGGTACAAACACTACTGGTGCGGCATGCTTTCCCCTCTCTTTAGCTCCGATGGGTTGCAGTCAATTAAGTTCTCAGATGTCTTGCCAGCTCTTACACGAACCCTATCAGGCTGTGAAACGTGCCAGGAAACTCAGAAAAGAAGGAAATTATTTCCCTTATAAATATGGTCTCTAGTTGCATCCATTTACCTACAAAAGCCTTGAGTTTATCACTCACATGTGTAAACATCACAGTCTCCCTAGTGTAAGAAACTGAAAGAGTAAATAAGATACAAAAGGTACAATAGGTATTGTGAAAGGGAAAGAAACTGATTAAAAGGAAAGAACAACTAGGATGGGGAAAGGAGAAAAGGAAGGAAGACACACACACACACACACACACACACACACACACACAAAAATAATTGTACTAATTTCTATTAGTTAATCAAAAGGAACAGTTACTGCTTATATTGTTTGATCAATTTTATATACCTATCATTGGTAATCTGAGCAACTAGTTTGAAGATAACAACACGCAATATAATAACCATTGTTAATTTTCCATCATCTTGTTTTGAAATTGTGTATCATTTTTGTTTACTATCTTCAAAAAAAAAAAGGGAATGAGATGTTGAAAGTTCTCTCCCTCTCCCACTCCCTCCAGGATGCAGAAGACTGTCGTCAGGACCCCGAGGCGCCCAAGGATGAAAACCCCTCCTGCGAGAGGACAAGGCCTGGCTGTAATCCTGTTATACTGCACGCCACATTTTTCTGCCTAAGCTCTCACCCTCAGTTCCTCTCACCCCCCTGCGCATTTTACCCTTCCCCTTCTCTCTCACTCTGCTTCAGTAAGACACAGGATAAAACTATTTCATTTTATTTGTCGTATTATATATTGCTGTCTGTCCTTAATTTTCCTAAGCCCTGACTTGGTAGTTTGCTGTTATCGATTGAGCTCTAGTGATATGCCGAGCACTGCATTAAGTGCTTAATGTATATTACTTCATTTAATGTTCATGACAGATGCGAGTTGGTAACATTGCCCCAGAGATTCAAACTCATGTCTATTTGGTTCCAAACTCCCACACTAAACCATTATAAAAAGCTAACAACAGGATATTGATTAAACATGCGCATGATACTAAATGATAAAAGTACCTCATGTAGAAGACAGCTTAACGACAGGGAAATCATCATACTGAAGGTTACAAAACAATAAGTACCATATAATTATGAGCTAAGATGAAAATTATGCAAATAGCCAAATGCATAAAAAAGAGATTGGACTAATATGCACTTGAGTATTAACAGATGCTACACTTGGGTGGTAGAGTTTTTCTTTTTCCTTTATCCTTTTCTCTTGTTTTCAAAAATGTACATTTTTAGAAAAATTTTTTGGATTGCTAAAGTGCTAAGTAAATGCTACTTAAAACAAAGCAAAAAAGGGCCCCAAACTACAGGATCATAAGTAAGGATTAAGTGGACAATAATACCGCTGTTAACAGAATTCCTAATTGCATTTTTAAGTAGGAACATTACAGCCATAGAGAAAACTAAGCTGAAATTTGGTAGGAAAGTGGCAAGTTTTTGCTAAATTACGCACATCAAATGATAATGCCTTACTTATAAGTGATAGAAATAAAACACAAGTACAAAGGTACTATGTTTGGTTATATGTACAAAATTTTAACAGGATTTATGATGCTAGCATTTGTGTGAAAAGGGAGAAGACAACCCACCCACCCACAAACACATCCACCTGTGAAAGTCAAACCTAAAACCTGTCAGGGAAGACATGTTTTCACAAGGAAACGGTAGTGCTGGTTGCTTCTGGTGAGGCACCATGGTTTGGTGAAGTAGATCAGGGCAAAGGATACAAGGCCTTCCTTGCACTGTAGAGTTTTGAAAAGAAATATATGCACCGTCTGTTCAACATCATAATAAAAGGTGAAAAACAGCATAAGAAAAACTCTTACTGGCTTTCTAGTTTGTTTTTGAGACAGGGTCTCACTAAGCAGTTCAGGCTGGCCTCAAACTCGCAACGATCCTCCTGCCTCAGCCTCCTAAGTGCTGGAAGTACAAGCATGTGCCACCATGCCCAGCCTTCTAGTTTTTGTTTTTTTTTTTTTAAGTCTAAAAGATATGTTAAATAGCCAAAATGTTTGCCTAGTTTATGTAATAGTCTGCGAAAAGGGTATCCTTTTCTCACATTGGCTTTCTTGCCAATGACTTCAAAATGTCTGTTTCAGCAAATAAAATAACAAAATTCATTTTCTCTCTTGATCTGAGTTTGAAAATCTTTAGGAGAAAAAAGAACTACTCTTTATATATATATATATCTACGCATCTATTTTTTCTACACATCCTTCTACATCTATTTTTAAAATGTAAAGAACAAGTTATGTTATATAAAACAAAAAAAACTTTTTTAAAATTATGTCTTCTTGGCTGTTTAAAAAGTGTATTTTAAAAAGTCCTGTAAAGAAAAGTACCTTTGCCTAGCTATGGAAACCATTCCAATGCAAAAAGCAGTCTTCACAAGAAAAGAAACAAGGTCCCAGAGAAATCAGCCCTGCACTGCTATCCAACAGTCTCAGCACACAGAGGTGGAGTGCACAGATGCAGACGTGGAGGCATCGAGGAAGCAAAGGAAGCCACAGGAAAAGTCCAGGAAGAAGGGCCATGTAAGGAAAACAAAGGTCTAGGTTGCAGTGTCATCAAACAGTCATGTCCAGGCACCTCGTGTGCTATTGTGCTTGGGGCAGCATCAAGCTGCTGATTCATCAGAAGACTCACAAGGTCGCACACTCCAGTCCTGGCCCACCAACTAGAAGCCCCCAGGGAGGAGAAACCAACACCAAAAAGGGCAACTGAAATAATTTCCTCCTTGTCTGTGTTCATCCTTCTCAAAAAGAGCAGGAAATGACAGTAAAGCCAAGGAGTTTTAAAGCTTTATATCAGCCAGCATGGAAAATTTTAAGAGTTCATCAGAAAGGTCCCAAACCCAACAAGAAAGTGGAACCATCAAACAAACTAAGAGGACCTTGCTTAGAGACAAGCACACGCTCTGCTAACTCTGGTAGAGAACCAAGCTTTAGGCTGCTGAAAGGAAGAACAGAAACAAGAAAAAGTGGGCTAGCAAATCACTATTTTCCTCTTAATGACATAAAGGTCCCGGGGATCCACTGCAATAGCCAAGGCCGACATTGCGGCAGATGGGTGGTATGTTTGGAAATGAGAGTGCCTGTACGCTCTGCATTCTGATGTTGTTCATACTGAATAACTGAGAACTGCTGAGGAGGGAGACGAAAACGGAAGGCGGAGGGAAAGAAGGATTAAAAAAAAGATAAACTGAGGGAGGAAAGAAAATGTTAGAGAAACAGAAAGGGAGAATCCGTATCTATAAACTAAGGGATAAACGAGGCTATCAATACCACTTTTGGCCCCCGAATGGTGAGGGACACATAATAAATCTAGACTTACTGATCATCTTACCATTTTCCTCTTGGAAAGCTATGATTAACTACCACCAAAGCAGAAATACTGAACAGTAGAAACATGACTCATCTTTGTTTTTCATCTTCAAAAACGCTCTGATGCTGTGGAGTTCAAAATGCACGCTGCTTTCCTTCCATGCTGCTGGCAGCAGGCGAACGCCACCGCCAGCAGTGGGAGAAACTGGAAGATGTGGAAAGGCACCTGGCCAAAGTCAAGGAGTCAAGCATTTGGACAGATTTGGATTCCCAAAGCCATATTTCAAAATTTAGTGAACTGACAAATGACTGAGGAAAACAAATATGGGCCTTCAAATGGGAGAAAACCATGTGAAGTCACAGATCCTGGAGAATGAGAAAAGAAGACTTTGCCCCAGTGATAAATGGGACTAAAGGGTCAACCATAGCCACTTCAGATAAAAAGATACGCTCTGACCGTAGCTCAGGACCATAACCAGAGCAGCAGGGAGAAGGAAGTCAGTCTCCTTCCTTGGGCTGGGCAAGGAGTGGGAAGTAACAAAATTTCCACTACCACATCCTCAACAAAAGCCTGTAGCAATCAGTGTCCACAGTAAGTATAAAGAATCACTAAAGGATCACAAAACCCAGGGAGTGTGTGAGACACATTCATTTACAACAAGCAGTCACATCTTGAAACAAAATAAATCTGTGGTGACAAAAAAATTAACTTTCAGAACTGTAAAAGGAATCAAGTAGATCAATCGATATAAAACAGGGCAACAAATCTTCACAACAAATCTTGCCACCTTTTATGAGCAGAATCCGTAGAGACTGCAAATTTCTCTTCACTTTAGAGATGGGACAACTAAGGGCCCAAATGCACACAGAGTGAGGTGAAGGCACTCTGGGTCCAGGGCTCCAGGCCCCCGTCTTTCTACCATCAGCCTAACCTGTGTGGAGATGTTGGTAGCTAGCAATGGAAACCCATGAATCCACCTAGATCTTCATGGGAGCCCTCACTAGAGACACTGCTAGGAAAACCACACCATCGTAAATAAATGCTGTCACATGCCTGCAAGATGGATTTGAGTCTTTCTTGATTCTTTAGTATGAGTAGAGGGCAAAAGAAAGATTCCTTTTCTTCATTTTACAAATTAAGAATAGAAGGAACACTGGAAGAAATTAATTCTTTCCAAGTGTCAGAATGTGAACATGCACGATCTCCAACTGCCTGTCTTCCTGCCTCTGAGGTCATGGAAATGTCCTACCTTGCCAACAAACTGTGGACAAAGCTACAGGTCTGCATTTGAGGTACTAGTTTCTGTTTTTAACCCAAGGAACTTAAAATAGTTCTATCTATTCTGTCCTGTTCAAAAGAGACCGTGAATGCACCTGTCAGCTTACATTCCCTGCAGCTGACAAAATACTACACCTAGATGTAGTGGTGTACCACCTGTGATTCTAATACAGTACTCTGAGAGGCTAAAGCAAGCAACTTAGCAAGACCCAGTCTCCCCAAATCAAAACCAAACAAAAATAAGGTGAGAGTGGGGGTTGCTGGGGATGCAACTTACTCAGTGGGAAGGCCCTGATTCAATCCCCAGTTCCTTGAAACAAACAAAACCATCTGTGTCATAAATGAAGAAAGCGGTACTGTGAACACATGGACCACATGCGTAAGACTCTTCCCTTCCATTGGTGAGGTTCACCTCGAGAGCTAACGGAGCTCCCTGGTGCTCTAGCTGCACATGGTGCCAGCTCATCCACACCTGTTCTCCTGTTCTCCTCACTTGCAACTAAGTGCAGGCTCTGCGGTGGTGCTCTCCCTTCCAATCTCACATTCCTTCCTTTCCCTCTCCTGTCATATACTGAATAAGGAGCGGGGAAGCCGCAGAGGGGGTGGAAATCTGCCCCAGGGGAAAGGCGGGTATTTCACTGGCCACACTCTCCTCAGGACTCCACTGAGCGTCAAAGTCACCATGACAGCTCTCAGGGGCCAGCTCGGCAGCTACCTGCCAGACAAAAGGGGACACTGCAGAAGTGGCCAACTGCAGCAAGCAAGGCACGGACTTGTTTCCTTCCAAATCATGTAGACTCTGATCGGGGAAGAGAACACTATGGAGCTTAGTTAGGGTTAGGAAGACCAGTGGGGCATCATCAGGAACCATCAAGCTTCTGTCACTTGGATCTTTAAAATCACAGCGGGGAATGCAAGTCAAAAATGTTAATGCAGTCTCCACTAGCTGAGTAAATCCTTTAGTCATTTATTTTGGGGGGAATGTGGTGTGTGAGTGTGTGGGGGCTCATATGTAGCCCTGGCTGGCTAGCCTTGAACTTAACAATTACGCTGCCTCAGCCTTCCCAGTGTTGGGTCCTGGGGAGGTCATACACCACCATGCAGACCCTTCTACAACTTTTAGGGAAAAGAAATTAGAAATGCTACCTATTGTCAATCATGCAAAAGACACAGAAATGCCCCCAAATCTCCATGAAGGAGTTACTGCTCAGACTGCGTCCTGAAGACATCACAACTTTCTTACTAAAAATTTTAATTAATAAACAGAAAAACATTTATCCCACCTATTTCTAAGGCCTTTGTACTACAGTCGAACAGTACTACCTCCATTTGTATGAGCAAATGCTAAAGGGCAGCTGATAAGGAAACCATCTCACCAGCTTACGTGATGAGTTTCCTGTATCTCTTCTCGTATGTAAGTACTCTTGATCATTTGTAAGACATGGAAGAGCCAAGACGCACCTCACCTCTCCCGTGGGGACCTAACCTTATTCTTGGCACCAGGTACAGTCTCAGAACTATGAGCAGATGACAGGCTGCGCGCCCTGCCGTGGTGGGAAGGGAGCTCAGACCTGGGAGCCACTACTGCAGAAATGGACACCTAAGTTATTACCAAAGCAAAGACAGCGCTGTACTTTCCATGGGTAGTCTGCAATGCAAAGTAGGGAAAGATTCTTGACAGAAAGCCAACAGCGAGGGCAAGAAGCTGCACAAGGACTGCGCACGTCCCTGAGCGGTACGAAGATTGCTACCACATACTTACGAGTAGGACATAAGCCTGGAAATGGAAGCAGAATCCTCTTTGAAATCACAGTATTTTATATACAGCTCCTTTCCTTTGCTTTGACGTTCACTTAAGGAGTTGCGATTCTTTCTGGCAGGCAATCAGGTATCACCAGAGTTGGTGGCATATTAGGGCTGTGCATGCAGAAAACAACCATGCCAGCACTGTGAGAAACAGCATATACTAGAAGGAGCAGGGAAATGAATGAAGGCAAGTTGTGATAATTAAAATGAGAGGTGCGTGGTACACAGACTGAAGGCCACACCAGGAAAACCCTGAGGCGGAGGGGAGCTGAGGTAGAACCAGCTGAACCCCGTTACTGAGAAGCCTGAGGTATGGGGTTAAGAGACCGCTGATCTTAAAGTCTGGGACAATTAAGATGGCATTAAGAAAGATCAACAACAAAGCCAAGGGCAGTTCCAGGGTAGGAAAAGAATCATGCAAACCAAGAACTGTACTTTGGGCATAACAGAAACCAGCGGTGTACTGGAATGTGCAGTTGGGTGACCAGTGGTCAGCAGCTGCAAAAAGATCTGTAGGTACAGTGAGAAGGCAGGAGTGGAAATACTCACCCATCAGCAATGTGTTTGATGGCTGACGGCATTAAGTACGTAAGGTCACCTAGCACATGGCCTCTCCCATGTGTATCACATAACCATAATCTGTATAATTTACATTAACACCTACCAACTTCTGTGAAAAGACACATTTCTGTTCTCTTACCAGTTACTCAAATCTGTTTTTATTCAACTTACTCAACTTACATGTTACCATCTTACTACAGTTATACTGTAAGCAACTCGTGAGATATTGTATTTATCTTCATTTTGCCTCCAAAAAGGTATCATATAACTGCACTGGCCTAAAATATTAGCTCCATAAGATGTATTTGTACAATGTGCTTTAAAAGACAGACCTCTGCTAATTATTCCTAATGGCATACTCATCAACTTCAAATGGGATGAGCCCAGATCATCAAGAGCTACTGCCAGGAAGGATTTCTCCCAAGGTGTGCCATATTTCAAAACACTGCTAGTTATCAAAGCAGAAGTGACATAAGCCCTCTGACCAGGACGGCCACGAGGGAGGACGGCATCAGCACTCACCTTCAAGGACGGAAGACAAGTCAACAATAGTCTGAGAGTGTGCCTACTGACAGAACAGGAAATGTGTACCAGTTGCTCCACACCAAACCTCAAGTGGTCTGGAGGGGTGAGGGTGGGGATTGGGGGTCTCACTACTCAGAAGGAGTTACGGTAATAAACTCAAATAGAGGGAGCAAGGCAAGGCAGGCAGGGGATCAGACATGAAAGACCACTGACATTAGGAAAGCCTGTGCCATGGATTACACTGGGACAAAATGCCTGACACTCACAACTAAAGAGGTTTACTTTGCTGGAGCAGTTTCAGTGCGTCGTCTGCTACTCCAAGACAGAAACATCACGGTGCAGAGCCACAGTAGAGGGAAGCTGCTCACCTTACGGCAGCCAGAAAGTAGTGTGAAAGGAAAAGAGCCAGAGAGACAGGGGCCGAGGACCAAGGTCATTTCCCATGACCCATTTCCTCCACCTAGGCCTCACCTCTCACGGCCCATTCGGCTGTGAACTCGCCCATTTATCAAGTCAAGGTGAATCAAGCTTAACCAGCACAAGGTCATTACTGAAATAAAACTGAAACCCAGAAACAAGAAGTCTGGCCAAGAGCCAGATCTGAAGGACCAGTGGAAGTACCCTTCCTATGGCTCCCGAGCTTCTGCACCTATAGGCAGTAGTTCCCAGTCCTTGGCTTACAGGTGAATCACGACAATCTCCACTTCCACTGCCGCATGGCCCTCTGCCCCCTGTGACCTAATCCCACTTTATGAAAACACAAGACTAATCTAGCATAACTTCATCTTAACTTACCTAATTATATCTGTAAAGACTATTTTAAGGTTTCATTTTAAAGTTGCAGACAAAGAGAAGTTGGCAGGTGGCCCAGGAATAGGGGGGACAAGGACAACTATTTAAACCCATTACATATGCCATCATGACTGCCCAAGCCAGCAACATGCATGTAACAGAACTGCCGCATTTTAGGGATACCTGAATATTAACAGAGGAAAGATAACTATGCAAGTGAAAGTAAAAGAAGGCAGCTCTAGGTATCACTAAAAGAATTTGTTTCAGAGAAGAGCAAAGAGGGCCTGGAGTACACAGTAAGACCCTGTCTCCAAAAACCAAGTAAAAGCAAAAAGACCAGAGACATTAAATACACTAAAACAAGGAGTTAATGTTTTTAAATTTTTAGAGACTATACTCATAAGTGAAATAAATCAGACCCACATGTGTAAACATCTTTTTGTCTCCCTAGTGTAAGAAACTGAAAGAGTAAGTAAGATACAAAAGGTATAATAGATATGATGAAAGGGAAAGAAACTGCTTAAAAGGAAAGAAAAACTGGGATAGGAAAGGGAGCAAAGAAGGAATATATATATACACACACATATATATACACACAAGATAGCTAAGGTAATTGTACTACTAATTTCTATTCACTGAAAGCAACAGTTAAAGCTTATATTGTTTGATCAATCTTACATGCCTATATCTGGTCATCTGAGCAACTACTTTGAAGATAACAATATGCAACATAATAACCATTGTTAATTTTTTATCTTGTTTTGAAACTGTGTATCATTTTCACTTTTTTTTATTACCTTTAAAATGCAATTCATAATAAATGCATTCATTGTGGGGAAATGTTACATATAGTATACATTGCAACTTGATCCTTTTTATTTCCCTTGCTCTCTAGGTATGAAGATGTAGATTTACAATATCGCTTTTAATTACAAGCTAAAAGGCAAGAGAAATATCAACCTTACAACCAAGACACTTGTATATTCTACCTTTCATGTATGCACAAGTTACTCATATTCTTAGGAAAAAAGTAAGTCAAGCAACATAAACAATTGGTCTAATTTTGGTGGTTTTTTTCCCCCGGTACCGGGAATCACACTCATGACCTTGTGCTTGCCAGGCAGACGCTGTGCCACTGAGCTAAATCCCTAGCCTTCACAATTGGTCTAACTTTAAAGAGCATAATAAAAAGAAAGGTCACACTGAAAGAAACCCTAGAAGGTTGGTGCTTTCCAATAAAACTCAGTACCTCTGAGAGATATATGTTATTGTGCAAATATAAAGAAAACATTTTTTCTCATCAGGAAATTTATCTGTATTAACCCTAAACAGACCCTTCTTCCAAGCAGATGAACCTACTTGAGAAAAAAACACTGAGGAAAGACAGCCAGGGACAGGTTTCTTCCCAATGCACACATGTGGACCCAATCTCGCTTCAGACTTTTCCTCAACACAAGACATGCTGCACACTATCACTAAGCGCAAACTCAAAAGAATCTACTTTCTGTAAACCAGGAGGTACAGGAACTTGGAAGGTTTGCAATTCAGCACATTTTATAGGGTTTCTGGCACATAACGGTTATTTTTAAAGTGGGGGAAAAAAAAGCCTGTCCTCTCCCTACCCCCAAACACAGCTGAGCTGATTCAGCACGAATGTGCCCCTAAAATAAAATCTTGGTTTGCAGAGAATAAGCATGGAAAGTTCCAGCTCCAAGGACGGTATTTCAGAAACCAAGAAGAAAAGATCGGGAGTAGGAGGCTTAAGATAGGCTGACCACAAATCATGTTACAAATGTAAGAACTTTCACCAGAAAACTATGAGCAACCAGGGAGTCCAAAGAAGTTAACAACAAACAAAGTTATATAAAAAGTATTACCTGGAGACTCGAGAATCTCAAGGATTCTACTAGAGAAGTCATTTCCCCCAGGTGGCCATAAAGAAGAAATTTCCAAGAATGCAGCTGAAAAGTCTAGCTTCTTCACTTAACTTCAGGATGCATTCTGAAGAGGCTACTACAAGATGTATCACACAAATAACACACTTCACCAAGGAGTTGTATGCTCAGCTTATCATGCTGATGGCCCTGGAAGCGCAGAAGGACTCTATACAATTTTCAGCCAAAAAACCAAAAAAGCACCAAAAAAATCATTATTACAAAGAGCATTCAGATGGCGGCAGAAAGCAAGCTGGCTACCTTTTGAGACAACCCCACAGTCATTTCTACTAATCATCTGTTACCACATGAAAGAGTTAATGGCTCAAGGGGTAAAGACTGGAATCCTCCGGGAAACTTATGGGCATCTCAAATGAACCTTCATGGCTGCTGCACAGTGATGCTCTCCCATCATAACCAAGTTGAAGAACTCCCACTAGGAAAAAAGGCATGGTCAGAAACTGTAAGTCATTCAAAACAGCTCTTAATTTGGTGAATATCTGCAGTCATTTGTTAAAAATTTACAGCCACACTGATGGTAACAGCTGGCACCAGAAGGCAAGGACAAGCAACCTCTTATAAACCTGTCAATTTAAATCACAATGCATTCACAACCTTAGGGTCTGTTCTGATCATTAATGTAAAGGATTTTTCCATAGTGTGAATGAATTAATATGAAATGAAAAATGTGGACATGACAAAAGAAATGTTTATAAAATCCAAACTGAAGTACATAGGTGGTAATTAAGAATTTCCATACTGTCAGCTTTGTACTTAGCATGGCTGATGCGTAACACAGACAGCACTTACATGTATTTTTAAAGAAAGGGCCAACTCTGGGAAATAGTGGGCAAACGGCTAAGGGTGTATCCCCAGGAAAGGGTGCTGACCTTGAGGAGCAAACAGTAGTGAAGTGAAAAAATGGCCCCTCCTAAGAATGTGATTCCTGGTGCCTTTGGAGGTCTGTCTTGTTCAGAGGAACAAGCACCTATAGACCTCCTCAGCTTCTCCCTGGTTCTAGGCCAAGAAAAAAATCAACATGTCTTTCCTTTTCCCCAGCCACTTCCAAGAGTTGCTGCTATGCCAAGAGATTGAGGAGAGAAAAATCAAATTTTACCATTGGCTTTGCTTTGTTGCCTTTTCCCTCCCAGTATCTGCACAAGGTGGAGAAGGCAATGGAATCTGACACCAGTTCTATGAAGAACAATTTAATGAAACACCCCTTAAAGGGACATCTCAAAGACTAATGAGATAATGTCTAGAGGGCTGAAATCACTCCGATGGCCGATACCTGGTGCCATTACCACCTCCTGAAAGCTGTAGATGAGGACAAGGTGGCTGATGCTTCTTGTAGCATGTAAAGTACATGTTACACACAGGAACTGACCTTATCCCCCATGGTACCATGACCTACTGACATCTGAGAATGTACACACAAAAGGGGAGCAGACCTTTCCAGACAGTCTTTAATTTAGCACTGCAATTAACAGCACAAGTGTATGGGTAAAGTAGTCCATTTCTATGGGTCTCAGTTTCTTTATCTCTTAAAAAAGGGGGACTGATTATATTTTGCAAAGTATAGGTGAAAATTAAAAGTGAAAACAATGCTCTTAGAACTCAGTTCATACTGTGAGCAAGAACTAAAGAATTGGTGGTCATAATGCTTAAGGACAGAACAGGCATTATAAAAGTCCCTTTCTAAAAGACAGTAAGTCTAATTCACAAAACAAATTTGAAAGGCATGAAAATTACACAAAGATAGCCACCAAATTACAAAGGAGCCACATCTCCTAAATGTGCTTAGACACTTAGAATATTTTATCCAGTAGAGAGAAAGCTATAAACAATACTTGCATTGCCAACCTTGCTGATTCAAACACATTATTCCACAACACACAGATTACTGCATATAATATTAATCATTTCCAGACTGATTTGGAATTACTGAAAGGAGGAGACTTGCTTCTTGCAGACATAGCTAATCCTAGGAAATCGGCTAAGTCCTATTCAGCCTCTCCTTATATTCTTATTTAGGTGTACAAGCTTCTCCACAGCCTTGAGCCCAGTGTACCTAAAGCTAATTGATTCAGTAAAAATTCACTGAGCAATACAGTGCACCATAAACTATACCAGACACTGAAATAGTGAGCAGATAATAGGCCTAATAGACATAATGAAATAAATCTAACAAGAGAAACAGCTATTTACATACAGCCTCTCACATATATCATCACAAGCTATGAAACACGTGTTCACGGTAAATGATGGTACGTCTGTGTATGTGTGTGTGTGTGTGTGTGTGTGTGTGTGTGTGTGTGTGTGCGTGCATGTGCATACATGTTGTCCTAGAAAACTTCCTCAAAGAAGCCACATTTAACTTGGATTTGAAGGATAAGAGAGTAAATAGGGAAAAGGAAATGAGTATAATAGGAGGGCAATTCAAATAGAAGAAATCAAAAAGTACAGAAGCCCTATGGGGAGAGGGAACAATGCATTCAAGAAATACAATGGAGCACAGAAAAATGGCCAGGAAGGGAGCAGGGGAAGAGGCACAAGGTTGTCTTAGAGAAAGCAGGCTGGAACTGCATCTTATGGGATCTTTTAGGCCACCAGGAGCAATGGAAGCCAATGTTATTAGACAAAGGAGGAGCACAGGTAAAGAGCACCAGCACAGCCCCAACAGTGGCAGATGTAGAAAGTATTAGAATGGGAAAAGGTGACTATGGGAAAACTAGTAAGAAGTCTACAGAAGTACAGGCCCAAAGAGATACAAGACAAGGTAGTGGGAGTGCAGAGGAAACATTCAGACAGTCAGTGCTCCGTGTCCGCAGGTCCCACATGCACATATTTAACCAATCATGGATCAAAAACAAATAGCAAAAGAAGTGCATCTGAACAGAACATGTTCAGACTTTGTTCTTGCCTTATTCTCAACAATAATGTTTCACAGCTATTTATACAACATTTACATTGTATTATGGATCACAAGTCATCTAGAGATGATTCCTAAGTATGAGAGCATGTGTGCAGGTTGTATGAAATGCTACTCCATTTTACACAAGGAATCTGAGGATCCAGGGATTTTAAATCTAAGTGGGTTCAGTACTCTGCAAACACAGTGGAATGACTAAATACAGCAGGGGGGTGACAAAGCTGGACGAGTTGGCTCACATCTGTAATCCCAGCTCTCTGGGAAGCTAAGGCAGGGGGATCACGAATTGGAGCCCAGTCTGGGCAATTCAGTGAGACCCTGTCTTGAAATAAAAAAAAGGGGTTGGGATATAGCTCAGTTGAAGGCTCTGCATTCAATTCCCCATACAGTATTGCAAAATAAATAAACAAGCAAACAAACATACAAACATATATACATTTTAAAAAGGGGGTGCAGAACAGTGGAAGAGGTGAGGATGTCTGGTTTAGACACACTGGGTTTATAAGTCTGACACACGTGAAGATTATTTCCCAGCTCCACACCCCAAAACTACCTCTCTCATAAAATGTACATTTTAAGAGGAAAACAATCTAAAGCGATCTGGACAGAAATGACTCTCAGTAAATGATTTACAGCTCTGTAACTTCCAAAATGTCTGCATTTATCAAGAAAAATGCCCAATTTTAAGTGCCTAAAAAAGAGCCAGTGAGTTCACAGAACAGATTTCAATGGCATGGGAACCACAGAAAGGAAGCCACTAGCTTACAAATAAGCCTCATTCCTAGCTAACATTTGTTCATTCAAAGAAACAGTCAAAAGTACATGAACAAGCACATATTTTGGGGGCGAGGTCTCTGATGACAGGATGGCCGACAGGGGGGGCTCCACTGCCATCCCGAGGTGTTGGCTCACTCTGCTTCCTGCAATTCCGCAAGCCTGCTTCTTCCACCAAGCTTTGACCCTACAATTGTTGAAACAAGCTCCAGCTTGGAGCACAATGGTTCCCATGGTGACAGAAATTCTGCAATTAAGGGACAGGAGTTATAGGAATGATTCATAGGTCACTTATAAATGCTGCTTTACTTGGGTTTAAAAAAACTTGAGACTTGACTTTAGATACTCTATGAGATAACTGGGGGGAAATCCCCAGTGAAGATCCACTACTTTTAAGATGATATTACCTTGTTCTACTGAAAGCAAAACGACAAGGCTGTGCAAACTCTTGTTTGCTACGGGCTGAGCTCCAAATATTAAGAGAAATGTATGAATACACAGAAAGAAATGGCTCCTGATACGAGACTAGGGGGGTAAACCTGGTCCAAGGACATCAACCTCACCATCTTATTCACACACCTAGGATATTATTCTGGAAAATTAAAAGATATGTTGAAATTTTCAAATTCCACTTCATGAACTCCAGAAGAAATTAGCAACACAGTTATTTGCCATGAATATCTTTTAATCAAGATTTTCATGAAAGGGTGGCAGATGGTAAACAAGAGATGGGGAGGGTAAGGATGTGCACGTGTTCTACTCCTCTCTCAATTCCAAAAACACTCACTTTAATGAAAGCACGTTTCATTTTAGGGGAGCTAAAGCCCTATTACCCAACTAATCAGATACCAGCTGAATCTGTGGAATGGGCTGAAAAGGCAGTAAAGTCAGTAACACCAGGGAAAAACACTCCAGTTACGATGCCAGTCACATGCTGATTTCAGAGCCAGGAACAAATCTGAAAAAGTAGGACTTTGCTAGTTTCTATACAAAAACTATATTATTAAGCAATTCCTGACCACATACCTCCCTGGCATCTGGACAAACTTTTTAAAGATCCTCATCATAGATTCTCATAACCTAACTCCATGAGGGGCAGCACAAGTAATATTGCCAGTTCACGAATGGTAAAACCAAGTCTCCAAGAGCAATATGCTTACTTTAATTATGGCATAAACCCAGAAATAAATCTAGGAGTAATTAATGTGAATTTCCATAACTGGGATGGAGGCCATCAAAGCCAGTGAAACACCTTTGCAGTTTACTTTCACTCTTCTTTCTCTACACTGTAGACATCTTTCAAAACTGGCATATGACGGACTCTCTGGGAAGGTCAAGGCAGATGATTCTACCCCCGTGTTTCCTTAAGCTGCGATAGGATGCCCTAATCAGCTTCCGTGCACGCGGGCACACATGCTCCCTCACGGTGGCTCTTAATCACCATGTGCCATTCTGAACAGCTGCAGAGGTCTGAAGGGAATTGGCAGAAATGTGCAATGATGTGCTAGCCAGCCCCCTTCCCCGAGGCAGCTACTGCCCTGCCTGTTCCCCGACGCCACAGCACACGGATGTTCGCTGTCGCAACCGATGGGGCAGAAGACAGGCAAGTGCTTTCAGGTGGCGAGTCAGGAAAAGCAGTTTGCACTAAGAATGTTCCAAACCAGCAGAGCTGAGCTGCATCTGGCCCCCTATGTGGGGACACAGTATTTATCATTTATACAATGTCACTGTGGGGGAAAGAACTCAGGCTCAGCACAAATAGAATCCAACCAACTCTGCTGCACAGGAACCAATAAACGAGGTTTGTTCCACTAAGAAGGGCCTAATTGCTTAAGAATTGGCATCATACCTGACACCTGAGGTCAGTCCTTTTATTCTATGATGGAAGGCTTTACAGTTAAGTGCCCTGGCACACCATTCTCGAGAGCAGAGCTTTGGGCTAAACTTCCTGGACCATTCAGCAGTGGCTGCAATAAGCTGTGATCTATGTTCTCAGGGATGAGACAGAATCAGGAAAGGGCAATCGTCAAAGAAACCAGGTGGGTGCTACAACACCTGTATTCAACTGGCTACGCTGGTATTCAGTGTATGCTGCCACTCTTGCCACGTGACTCTGGACACGTTTCTTTAGAAATCCGCACAGGTGAGGGAATTCCTTGGCTGTCTATATGCAACTGTTTATGAGCCAGTAAATGAGTGATATGATATCAACTGGGTGAAATAGAGATGTTAGACAGACATTACATCAGATAACAGGAGATCTAGAAATTGAAAGAGACTTCAAGCCATCATCTGCACTACACTTCATGAATGAATGCAGCGTTCTGTCAAGCTTTATACAATGACAAATGAGCCCATTCTCTGAAGGAACCTGAGGAGATTTAATACTCATTTTAGGGAATCCAGTTTGGTTTTTCTACCTGAAAATTAGCAATTTCATTTTATACCTAACTTCAGAATCTCATGCTGTAATTTATCACCCTAGTGCCTACGGTATATAATAAAACTGGTTATATTTTTATTTATATTTAATATATTACTCTGGCATTAGTCCAAAAGCCAGACCTTTATCAAACTTGTCACAACATCAATAGTTTAGGTAAGAAAGGCTAATAAGGCTTTAATGTTTTAAAGGCCAGACAAAAAGGATTGCCTTAACTTTCTAAAGTTACAATAAAAATCGAACCAAAATGCATTATTTCTGCTAGAACCCCAAATGAAGCAAAGTATGGAAAATATGAATTATAATCCTTCCATGAATTTTCTTCAACTGCTATCAAAGGAATCATTCCTTTTCCTTTCTTTATTCATCCAGGACAAAAAGTACACATGACTTTTGGAGTGGGGAAGTCAGAAAAAGAGGGAATATTAAACTAAAAGCTCACTGTATTTGTAATATTTGCAGAATATTATGCTCTAAGAACACCAGGAAATGCAAGCTGGAGTCGCCACGCTATTGTACTGGACCACAAAGTCAAGTGCTATACAGAAAGCTGCACAGGGGCTACGAGGAACCTGCACACCTCTGCCCCTCTAAGAGACCCCACAGCACCTGCAGGAAAGGCTGGAGGACATTTAACAAGCCAGAGAAGCAGACGTAGCAGTCACGCCACAGTGCATTTCATACGTGCATTTTCCTCTTACTCTAGGGGAGGTCCAACTTCCCCTCCTTTACAGCCAACCTATCTCTCAGAAGCCAGGGAAACATAAAAAAGCAGGGACTTTCCCTCACTGGCAAATCCCACAGCCCCAGACTTTTAATGGAGGTGGCTGGAGAGAACAACAGAGCCAAGTGAGCAGGGCTCTGGGCAATATGCAATTATTGAAACTGGAATTGCGCCTGGAACCTGCCCTGAGAGCACTGGCAATCACACTGTGGTCAGGGCCCCAATTTTAAGCTTCTCCCAAGGGGTACAGCTTCCTGACACGGAGACACGCCTCTCTCATATGAAAGCAATTCCACTTGACGTGGAAGAAGAGTGTCATGTGCTGCTAAGGGGCCCAAAAATAATCACTTCCAAAAGAATTAGGCTAATCCAACCGCTTGCAAATACGTTTTGGTCATCACTTACCTTCTTCCCAATAAGCTTTTTTCGAAGGAATTCCCGGGCCTCAAACATGTAGGGAATGTCATACAGAGGACGCAGTTTCTTGTTCTTATCCTAAAAGTAAAATAAAATACAACAGCAAGCATGAAACAAGGAGCACAGTCAATAAGTCAGCATATTGGAACAAACATGAAATTGGCTATCTCCTAATAAATAATTAATAAAAAGTTGAAATTCTTTATTGGGAGTAGGCTCTTTTTTTTTTCTTTTCACATGACAAGCTTGTTAGGTATGATAGTGCATGCCTGTAATCCCAGGACTCAGGGGGCTGAGGCAGGGGCATCACAAGTTGCCAGCCTGGATTACATAGCAAGACCCTTTCTCAAAAAATTGAAAGAAACAAACAAAATCAACTCACACAAAATAAGCTCAAAAATAAGTAATGAAATGTCTGTAATTAGCCAAGGTAGAAAACAAGTGCTCATCAACAAGAAAACAGCTACATAAATTTTAACATAGAAGTTCAAAAAGTAGTAGGACCCTTGCAATGTGTGTGGGCGGGCATACAAAGCATTCTATAAATATCTGTATATATCCTGGACACAAAATCTTGGAATTTAGCATAGTAACAGAAGAAATACTACAGATATGAAATAGCAACACAGAGCAGTTTTGATTAGTGCAAAATTATGTGATTCACATGAGAGACTAAATGTTCTAAGAGTTCAGGGAAGTGGAAAGAAGTAATCACGAAAGGTTTCATTGATAAGGCGGGATTTAATGGAAGTGTGCAGGTCAAGAAAAAACTAAGAAGAAAATTAGAGATGAAGAAAACAGAACAAGAAGAGAAGCAGAAAGGAATCACACACACACACACACACACACACACACACACACACACAATCTCATGGGCCTCAGATTCCTCCCAAAAAAACAGGACTGCTCCAAGCAACGCTGCTTTCAGATGAGCGTCCACATGAAGGTGGCAGAAGTAGACATAGACAGGAACTTAGATACAAGAACCCTTTTTAGAAATGAGTTAACATAAGCAGACAACAGAGTGCGTAGAGGGGATAAAAGAGCAGAAACTCAATACTGAGTCCTAGTGACAGGTATCAGAAGTCCCCTCATTGGCCTTTTGTTGGGGTTGTGGAGGCAGGGGAAGTGTGTTTAAGAAACAAGAGAATGGGGGAATCTGAGTCTTCTCTGGGGCCAGCACAGTGCTGCCTGTGCTGGACTGCCTACTCACTGCCCTGCTTCCTGTGCCCTAGGGTCCTTGATTGTACAACCCCACATCCCACCTTTTAGGGTCTCCTGTCCTCAATAATGAACAAGTCTAGAGCAGAGTACAAATACAGCTAGTCAAAGCAGAGAATCAAGACAGCAGAGAGGCGAGTGGCAACAAAATTCAGCTCTCCAAGATGCAGAATCCAGGCTCTGGAAAATAACAACTTGGGTAAGAAAAAAGGAGTAGATTGCCAGGAATAAGGAAGGAACTGGCAGGAAAATTAAAAGCTACACAGCAGTTTAGGGGAGGAATCCCGCTTCCTGGCTTCTGGCTTGTGGGGGAGCCCTGGTCTGCAGAAGCAAGGTGAGTGCTGAAGTCTCTGGGGAGAAATGGTGGCAGCGGACTGGGCCTACAACACAGGCTCAGGGGGAGCCTGTTGTGACCTGCAGGGGCAGTATGCGATTTTACTCTACGAGGATTCCCTCCACATGGCGGGCAACAGCTGGACAGGGCTCCAAGCACAGGTGCTGTCCATACTGCCAAAAAGGGCTTTGTCAGGCACCATCCCAGGAAGGAACTGATCATTTGAATCTGGGACTCAACAGCTTGGAGAGGGCGTCACATCAGGGTTCCCAGTGTTACCCTCCCATAGTGACTGAGTGAGAGACAGCCACAGAAGATACCCCAAAACAGGGAGCAGACTGGAAAGAGGACTCCTAAGGGGTTTGTGCTCCAGCCAAGGGCACAAGCCCTATCTTCTGAGGTGGTAGGCCAGGCACAGCTTGAGTTGTGCTGAACCAAAAGTGCCAGCATTGAGTACCTGAGCTGTCACCCTACTGCCTGCATCCAGTGCAGATGTGGAATCTGCTTGGCTTATCTAGAGGCACGAACAGGGACTCCCTTCAGTGTGGACATTCCCACAGCCCAGGGGCCTCTGGAATGAGGAGGGGTGGCACCTAACACACAGGCCATAAGGATAGGTGAGAAAACTGAACTGCTGGACTTCAATACTGGGAATCCAGAAAGAAAACCACTCATTCAAAATTACAGAGAAATTGTACTTTCTGTTTTTGGACTGCTCGGTGTTTGATTTTTGTTTGTTTCCCTTTCATCTTTCTTTACTGGCTTACTGGGGTCTGGAGGATTTTCCTTATCCTTACTCCTTGTTTTCTGTTGTTATTACCCCTGCTTTTTCCTTGTAAGTTTTTTTTAATCTTTATTCTCCACATTATTTGTTTTTTCCTCCCTTTTTTCTTTTATATTCTGCTTTCTTCTATTACTTCTACCTAATTCTATAAAACCACTTCCACTCCATATGATCGTCTATTCTCTGTCCTTCTCATTGCCCACTGCTTAATTTTGTAATTTTTTCCTTTTTAGTGTCTCTTCACCAACCCCCTGTATCTGACAGTGTAACCATTAAGCTTTATTAATCTTTAGATAGTTAACTCTATTACTGTTGAATTCCTATCATTAGTAGAGGTATAGTTATTGCATTTAATACATATTTGCTATGCATCAATATCTGGGTTATCTTGGTGTTTATAATTATGGATTTATTTTCTATGGTTAAAGGTATATTATTGCTTCTTATAGTATGGCAATATTCAATTTGTCTTGGATAATGCTACTGTTGCTAATTTTTGTGACAATGCCAGGGTCCCATAATTATTGCTATTAGTGGGTTTTATCTATATACCAACATCCAGATTAACTTAAGAATACTGTTCTCCATTCCCAGAGGACTGAGTGTCAGGCCAATTGTACTGCATCCTCGCAACCCAAACTAACAGAGGTGGTTGGGTCCTAAGACAGGGGCAAAACAGACTATACTGTGGTACCTCGGCACCACGGCACCAATGCTTTTGTTTGCAAACAGAAGTGTTTGGTAAAATTGTGTATTTGTTTACAAACTCTGCATCAGTAACAAATAGACTGTGACCATTTTTCCCACAAAGACATAAATACAGCCATCTTTTCCAAAATCATAGAACAAAATAAAGTTTATGAACTGAGGTATCACTGTACTTAGCCAAACTAAGTGCATCACCAAAAAGACTAATTAAACTGCCATACTAGAAACAAAGTTTTTCCAATATAAGCACCTACAGTCCTAACCACAAGGCAAAACAAATAAATAAACAAAAAACCCCAACAGAAATATGAGAAAGCAAGGCAAGAAACTGCATCTTGAAACTTCCAACTCCCCCAAAGCCCACCTTGGGGGCGTAAAGAGAGAGGAAAGCAAAGCCATACTCCCAAACTAGTTGAAAGGATAATAGGAAATTAAAAAATAGATCAGATAAACAGCAACACAATTATAATGGGGGACCTCAATACTACACTGTCACAAATAGAAAGATCAACTAAACAAACAAACCAAAAAATTACAAAGAAATATCAGATTTGAATCAAATCCTTGCAAACACAGACTTGATGGGTATCTACAGTCTTCCACTGAACAACTACAAAATATGCATTCTTCTTAGCAGCACGTGGGACTTTCTCCAAAACTGACCACATGCTAGACCATAATGCAAGCTAAAGTAAATGCAAAAAAAATTTAACATTATACCATGAATATTATCAGATTATACCACAATGAAATTAGAAATCAATGGCAAAGGAAACCATAGACATTATACAAATATGTGGAAACTAAACAGTGTTCTTTTAGATAATCAGTCACAGAAAAATCAAGGAAGAAATCAGACAGTTCATATAATCAATAATGCTAGTACAACATACCAAAACCTATGGAATGCAATGAAAGCAGTCCTAAGAGGGAAGGGTACAGCTGTAAATGTGCACATGAGAAAAACTGACTGAATCAAAGTAAATAACCTTATGATGTATCTCAAGGTCCTAGAGAAAGAAGAACAATCCAAATTCAAAGCTAGTAGAAGAAAATAAATTATAAAGATCAAAGCTGAAAGAAATAAAATTGAGACAGAAAAATACAATTAATTCTTTTTTAAATTTCATTTTTTCGGGCTGGAGATTTAGATCAGCGGCACAGTGCCTGCCCTGGCAAGGCGCAAGGTCATGAGTTCAATTCCCCGTACCACAGAAAAGCAAAACAAAAAAAAAAAAAATTTTTTTTTCCTTCCTTCCCTCTCATTCTGTAAAACTAAAAACCAAGATTTCCTTTGACACAGCTATTCCCATTCAAAGCATTTTCCCAAATGAATTAAAGACATCATATTACAGCGATACATGCAAACCCATGTTTATAGCAGCACAATTCACAATAGCCACATCCTGGAAGCAGCTTATCTATCTAGCAACAGATGAAAGGATAAAGAAAATGTTGCATTTATATACAATGGAGTACTACTCTGCCATAAAAAAACACAAACATGAGTCATTTGCAGGAGAGTGCATGCACCTTGAGCCTACAACACTGAGTGAAATAAATCAGACACACAAACCCAAGTATCATATAATTTCTCAAATATAAGAAACCCAAATGTATGAAAGAGCCAAATATCTGATAAATACTTGGAAAAAAAGTGAAGAGAATGTTAGCTAGACATGTTGGTATGATTACTTTAATGTCTTGCTCAGATAGCTTATTAGTTCCAAGATGACGAAGATGTCGTCCATTCATATTTTCCTTAACTCGCCATGACAGTATCTCTGCCTGCCATGTAGTACATTGTAAATAACTGTAATTGGGTTAAGTCATTACAAAAAGAAACATGCCGAAGGATATAGATACACCAAGATCAATATGCTGGGAGATTAAAACTGCAGTACAGATTTGGGGCCTCCAGGATGCGTGCACACGCGCACGCGCACACATACACACACACACACACACACACACGGGTGGAAAATGAACTCACTCTCATGTGCAGTGTATAACCCCTACTCCCCACCTTCGGTGGTTAGCCAACTTAGCTGTGCCTTTGCCATCTCTTTAAGCATCTGATAAAATAAGATGTCTCTGTATAACCCATGCTGTATTCAAAGAGAATATTCATATTTTTCTTCCTAAATAGCTAATTACTCTCAAGTAAAAAATTTTCATCATTTAACGTCACACTTTAAAACTCACAGAAGTATCAATACTGAGGGTAAAAGAATCAAAAGTATTTCTTCACAGATGCTAACTAAGCAATGATGTCTCAAACATATTATAAAACACTTCAGTTCATTGATACAACTGAGAAATATCTCTTTTGAGAATGCAAAGAATTCTTTCAGTTACAAGGAAATTTGAGCTTCATATTAACCGTCTGATTGTCATTTACTTCCTTTGTGGAAAACTAAAGCGCATTATTATTCCCCAAGTATATTCCTAGGAAGCGAAGGTGCCTCCTTGTCCCAGAGCAGGTGGGAGAATCTACATACTAGAAGGTCCAAGTTTGGCCCAAGATCCTCAGGTATCACAATTACTGTCTAACAAGTAAGGTTGCTAAACAACTCTGGTGGGACAAAGTAGGGAATATAAGGCACAGGGGTAGGTGTGGGGAGATATGAGAGTTGCTTGGTCTAGGGGAATGTGGGATAACAAAAGGGACAGATTACAAATATTTCATAACTGTGCTGAAAGCCAACTGAAAACAATGGGCCACAAATTAGAGATTTATTTAGGAACCAAATGTAAGGAGTCAAATGATTTAAACAAGCCTGAAAAAAGTGGTCTTTCAATGATACAGTTAGAATGCTCACAGAGAGACGACGCGAGGTGCCACTAATGAATAGGCTTTTTAATAAAGACAAAGATCACTGGTTATCAGGACCAGCCCTCAGAAATTAAGAAAAAAAAAAAGTAACAATGGATACACATTCACCAAGCAACAGAGGAAAAGCTATTTAAAGAGAGTAGCTGTGTGATTATAAAACCTTTAGTGAGCACAATTTTAAAAAATGAACTGAACAAAATACTGACATTGACCACACATAACCCTATGATTTGGCATGGAACCTAAATTTCTGCACCTTATGCTACATATTCGGAAACACTTCAGATATGCCAGGGAATGTCAGCTGACTGGAATTCCAAAACTAGGAATAGAAGGAAATATATACAGTTCCAACAGGCATTCAAATGAAGATCATGGGATGATATACAGCTACACTGTGTGAAAATGGATGTCTAAATAAGAACCCTGCTTTGAAGACATTCTGCAGGATTATGTAAAGCCAAAATATCCTCCAAAGAATGAAAGAAAAATAAATAGTATTCCAACAAACACCTTATAAAACACACGGTAACTTTGGAGTCTTGATTATATGTCTCTCATGAAGCCAGGAAAGAACAAATAGCACTAGCTGAAAACAAGATATCACAAGTGAAAAGAGAATGATCTTGTTACCCTAACCCTTCAGAGCTAGGAGCTATTGACATCTCCAAACACCTTACAAGAGAGATATTAGAAGTCCCTAAGAAACTACAAAATAAAAGCAATTCCTCTAAATTACCAGGTACATAAAAGCCTTTGAAATCTCTAAGAGGCAATTGAGGTATGGAATATTTTCTGAGAAGACAAGACTTTAGCTGAATCTTGCCTGCTAAAATAAAAAGGGACTGTGTAGTTTAGATTCTAATTTACATGGAAATATTTTTTTCAAAATAAAAATAGAAAAGAACGTTTGCTTTTATCTGGTGGGTGGATAATACACAAACCAATATGTGCTATAATCACTGCTCCCCCTGAGAAATGACAATGCATGTAGGCCCCGCAATGACTCGCATTAGGAATGGATGAGATAACGCCAGTCATCTGTCTCTCTCCCCCCAAGAGCAAGGCCCAGCACCCACATCTCAGCATCTGAAGAGACATTTGGCATTTTTACACGAAGATATTTTTGGAGAGTTCCTCAAATGGAAGAGTCTGGTCAATATTCATTGGGAGGGCAAGAAAGGGATTTCCAATCAAGTTCTTGCTTCAACTCATTTCAAGTCTAATTTTATCTAGCCTATCCTTAAAAACTACAGTCATAAAACTTAATGGCCTTCAAACTGGGCATGGTGGTATGGGCCTGCAACCCCAGAGCTCTGGGAGGCTGAGCCAGAAGGATTCTGAGTTTAATCCCAGCCTGGGCAACTTAGCTACTTAGGAAGACCTGGCTTTACAAAAAAAAAAAAAAAGAGGATGTAGCTCATTTCAAAGTCCCTGGGTTCAATTCCCACTTAAAACAAACTTAATAGCCTTACCCCAGGACTATACAGGATTTCTTAAGGCTAACAGACATATATGGAGAGAAAAAAATGGTAAGTGAGGCTCAGGCCAAGGTTTTAAAAATTCTATATAGTAAAAAGACAGCATGAACAAAAAGTAAAAGGTTAAAGCACAGACTATTATGAGGTGATAAGTGAAAGAGAAAAAGAAAACTGCCCGCCCCCCCAGGGTAATTGATCAAGGAAAGCCTCACTGAGATGATGTCATTTTCTCAAAGGCTCAATGGAGGAATGAGATGTCCATCATTTGAAGAAAGGCAAAAAGAACAGCCAGTGTGAATCATGGACACTGCTCGGGATGCAGCAAATATACCAGGTGGCCAGAGCAGGGTGGAGGAGGGAGGTGGCAGAAGATAAAGGTACAGATCTGACTTCACATTTCAAGTCACTCTGACCTTTCTGCTGCGGACAGAAGCCTGTAATCTCAGCTATTCAGAAAGCCGAGGCATGACTATAGCGAGTTCAAGTCCAGCCTGGGTGATTTAGCAAGAACTTGTCTCAGCCAATCAACTAACCAATCAATCAATTAATCAATCAATGTGAAGGCTCTGGATTCAATCTCCTATAACACAGAACAACCACCACAACAAAGACACTGTAACAAGGTGGAGATGGTAGACAAATCAGGAGATTATGATGTGTATCTAGGTAGGAAATGATAGCTTACAATAAAGTGGGAGTTTAAGGGAGGTAAGATGTGGTCAGAACTAAAAATGTTAATAGTAGATACTAGACAGATGATCAGACATTAAAGAAAGAATCAAGGATGACACCAAGGAATTTTTTTTTTAATCTGAGCAAAAGAATAAAATAGGCAGAGTCATCAGAGAACAGGCTGAGTACTATGAATGTACTACAGAGAGGGGATGAGATCAAGAGTTCAGTCATGGACATGCTAAGAAATATACACATGGAGATCCAGACTGGGGAGTTGGGTATTCAAATATGGACTTTGGAAGAAAGCTATGAACTGGTGAAACACATTTGGAAACTATTAAAATGTAGGTAGCATTTAAAACTAAGAGACTGAGAAGGATAACTGAGTCCTCAGACACCTGACATTAGGAGGTAATGAATCCGCAAAAGCAGAAGCCAGTGAGCAAGAAACTATCGGAGTGCTGTGTCCTGACAGCCAAAAAGTGATGGAGAGAAGGGTTAGGAAGAACAACCACTATCTCAAGTGCTACAAAATCAATAAAGGAGCCAAGGACTAAGATTTGTGCTTTGCATCAAACTAAGTCTGTGTTGTTGGTAACTTCACAAGGATAGTTTTGGTGAACCAGGAGGGGTAAAAGTAGATGAGCGGATATTGGAGTGAGTTGGTGGGCATCTCTTCTGATTACTATAATTTACTCAGTCAGTAAGAAACTCTGACAAACCAGTAACAAAAAGGAACGAAATCAATGGAAGGATGGACAAAAAAGTATACCCAAGTACCTTATTGAAGACCTCTGAGTAGGCATTAAATGTATGGAGAAAAGTATAATTTTGGTAATGATTACAGAAACATAAATTGAGTTACTGCATTACATTTGTAATATTGGCAAACTGTTAAAGGTAGTAATGTGCGAAATGAGAATTTCCTTTATCTGCTTTGGGACCATACAGCGTTATAACTGCATTGGCACTTCGACGTGATGCTGCATGGCAGTATTTGTAAAATCAGAATATACGTCCTTCTAATTAGGAAATGCTACTTGCAGGCAAATACACACCCTAGAACTTGTCACATGTGCAAGACAAGTAGTACAATGTTCATATTAACACTGTAGACGGTACAGTTACATGCTGGAGTTCAAAACAGTTAAGCTGAATTAGAGCAATATAATAAACAAATGTGAAAACAACACTGAGCAGGAAAAGCAAGTTGTCGAATGATGTACTAACACTCCACATACAGACTAAGAACAGACACAGTATTATATTATACAGCTATGTCAGCAGCAAAGGTATAAAAATGCACAGAAATGAAAACTAAGCTGATGGTTACTGATGAGATGAAGGGGGCCAAGAAAGAAGATTGAGGATGAATACCCACAAACTTTCATTTCTATCTGTAATATTTAATATTAAAGGAGGCATCTGAAGCAAATAGGGGAATATCATAACTGAAAAAGGAACCCAGATGTTTATGTTAGTCTAAAATATGGAACTTTTGTATGCCAAAAAATATTCAGGGAGAGGAAATCTCCAAATTTAGTCAACTGCCTGCTCTTATTCCTCTACAAGTATGTGCCATACTTTTACTTCTCTTTCCAAGCACAGTAAATAACCATTCTTTTTATCATAAGAAATTCATTAAATCCAATTTTTTTCCTCAAAAGATAGAGACACCTTTTCATAGATATATAGTCCTGAATGTGCTATCAAATAAGGAAGGCCTTGGGGGCTGGGGATATAGCTCAGTGGCATAAGCGCTTGTTTGGCAGCTGCAAGGTCGTGAGTTCGATCCTCAGTATAGCAAAAAAATAATAAATAAATAAATAAATAAGGAAGGCCAACAGCAAGTTTGAGTTTTGCTTTTAAAAGAAGACAAATCATAATATATTAATTAAAGCAGCCAAGCAGAATTTTATTCCATTATCTTAAAATTGAATGTTGAATTAAAATCAGAACAACAGACATGATTGGACTTAAATAGATAATATTCCCAACAGTAAATAATAGGACCAGTCCTGGTGGTTCTATCTCATATGCCACTTTAATAAACAAAGGCTACTATTACCATTTGAATTATAGACTTAAAAATAAGAACTATATCACATGCCCTAGGCATATTTACACTCAAGGACCTTTGAATTCCCTTGGCAGCCAGGAGACAGAACCCACAGGGATATCCATTGTTTTGTGGCCCTTAACACATAAAGCAGTACATTTCTATAAAAGGCAGGTCAGCCAACTGCAAAGCTATAAGGTAGCAGTGGAGGAAGGTTTAAACTTGTTATTGCATTGGCCAAATGGAAAATATCTATGTCTTCTGAAAATACCTAACTATATCTAGAGGATCATGCACAAAGTTGTTCATATCCAAACATCTCACAAGTTGTTGCAAAGAAAAAAGCTGTTTTCCAACTTGCTCTATTTCATACTCCCCACTCAAAAATACTTCTTAAAAGCAAAGAGTCTACTACAGAGATAGAGCCCAGTAAGAACTAAACTTACACTGTAATACATTCATACATAGTACAGGGAGCAAAGAAGAAATGGTAAACAGAAACTGAAATCAAATTTTAAAAAAACACTGAAATCTACTTTTAAAAAATTTATAGGTATGTGATTATATAAGGCAAGTAGTTCCCTTAAATGTTTTATTTGTTTTGAGTGACCCTCAACTATCTAGATTTTTCTAACATTATTTCATTCTGCTGATCCCATGTTAAGGTTATATTATACTGTTTAGATTGCAAACCCTTAGAATTTAAGGCATGATAATAATAGCTATTGATGTCAAGCCATTATTTATGTGTAACACTGATAATAATCCTACCTGGGAAGGATCATGATTCCCATTTCACTGCAAGGAAAATGAGGGTCAAAGTTTAACCAACGTCCCTGATACCACACAAATAGTAAGTGCTCCCTGTTACCCCAGAAATCCATCACTGGTGGGCCACACACTGCACTCTCTGTCTGTCACTGGACAAAAGGCAGGCAAGGCACCATGCGGCAGCATGGTAAGGCTTTGGAGAACCTAACAATTACAAGGGACCTTTGAAACCTGCAGACTTCCAGACCCACACTAGATACTCTGTTTCAGTGGATCTGCTGTCATTTCCACAGATCTGCATTTTAACAGAAGCAACAAGGAGGTCTGTAGGCTACGGCCTATAGTGCTACCTAACTCTATTTAAGTCAATGGAAATAAAAGAAAATGGAGGCCAGGAGTTTAAAAAGTCCAGAAAGCCATGATGAAGAGCTTGCTTATTGCCAAAATGGTTCAACAAGTAAATAAATTACTAACAACCAGGGAATTCAATGTCCCTTATCCAGATAACTGAAAACATTCTAGTAATGGTGGCAAAACAATTTCCAAGTATTGCTTCGTTCCAACTACTAGAAGCCTGGGTGAGGAATCTGAGAATCCTATTGAGCAAGTCAACCAGGCCCTGCCAGCGAACAGCAAGAATAGGCACAGTCCTGCTTCTTCTTACCCAAGTCCTTGCAGACACCCCAGGGCCTGGACCTATACTGGCCATGGTGACAGTAAAAAAGAACAGGAAGTGGCAATTCCAAGAAACAATCCCACTTACAGATGTCTCCTGGCATCCTGCCAGCAGGAGAGCAGTTTCACAACATAAAGAGGGAGTGAAGTAGAGCCAATTTCGGCAGCCTCGCGTCCTTGAAGGGACTGACCCGTTATCTCTAGTGCACAGTGTATGATTATATTCCACAGGAACTTCCACATCCCAGACTGAAAGTACCATTTTCAAGACTATCATGTAAGAAAAAACTCTCCCTCTGGAGACTGCTCTTCTACTCAATTACATAAGCCAACTAAGAGTCTTTTCAGAAGTGCTTGCTATTTATTGCTCAGATGTCGTAAGGACGGGGAAGGAAGAACACAGAATGAGTGAAGGGTAGGGAGGAAATAAGGAGGAGCCAAGCATCAGCTCTCCCCCGCCCCACCTCTTGAAGACCCAGTCAAGACTTTAATAAATAGTTTAAAGGCCCTAAGGGCTCCAAAATCTTATCCAAGCCAAAACCATATGCGGTCCCTTCAGTTAGCTACAAATACTGCAGGAAAAACAGAAAGACTAAAATAAAAGAACAGCACCCTCCTCACCGATCTAAACGCCAAAGGAAGCCAAGGCTCACAAGTAAGAGCTGTGTGGCCAACAACAGTGGCTCCTAGACCCCCTGAGGAGACTGCAGTGGAAAGGGCTCTAAGGACTTGCCCCATCTGCACCTCCCAGCCCAAAAGCGGCTTCTGACATTCAACTGGATAAAATCTTTTTCCTGTCCATGAGCTCCTCTGAAAATAAAAATCATCTACATCTAAGGGGGAACTAAGATGGTACTGCCTTTCCTAGAGGAATGAGGAGGATACTGCTGGCCAAGGCTGGGGTAATGACATACTAAAGGCACTGGATCCTTGCAGAGAGCAAAGCTAGGTCAGTATTCCTTATCCAGATAACTGAAAACATTCTAGTAATGGTATCTTTCAAGATAGAAAGAGCTGTCCTGAGCCTGCAAACACTCCCCAAATATCTCTCAGCACCAAACGATCAAGAGTGAGCAGGAGTTTATTTCTAATCTGTACAACAGAAGCCCGGGCTCTGGACAGTCGCGCACGAGCTACTGGCCTCCTACCCGGTGACCCGGTGTTCTTAACACTGAACAAAGTAAGAATCACCTGGCATTGTATATGACTTTGCAGTGAAAATCAAGGGAAATGATTTCAAATCAAGACCTTGCAAAGACTGGAGGTCTTGAACACGGCACAGGACACAGGGGCAATGGGGACCGGCTGTGTCACAACTGGCTCTGTCCTCCTGGCGCCACTTTTCTTTTCACTGGAAGTTCATAATTACCCAGTTGGCCCCAAATCGTGTTCTCTAGTAATGGAGAAATCTTCTACATTTCTTACCCTTCATACCCAGAAAGGGCTACATATTGCTATGTAATTCCAAATTAAGGTAACTCAAAGTTCACACTCATGAAGAATTTCAGCAAATATAAACTCCATGGGAAAACCAAATCTATACTTTTAGTGCTTCTAAAAAGCGAAGCTACTTAGCTGAGTTAAGTTTTACAACATCTAACATGGATGTTAACAAGAGCTGAACTGTCAAGAGACTTAAGAAGAGATAAGCCAAAGTTACAGCACTAATCACTTCCTGCCTTGTATTACTGTAATTTAATTACTTCACACAGGCCTTATCATCTCTACCAGACCCCCTGAGGGAAGATCTATGAGAGAAAAAAGATCTCTACAGTACCCAGAAAGTGCCAGCATAGTGCCACATTACTAGAAAACAGTAAAACACTGAGAGAAGACAATCGGGAATACTGAAAAGCCTTTATTCTTGACAACTCAAACTGTAGCTATTGTGATTATTGGAATAAATGGAACTAGTGAATAAATCTCGCAGTGAATTAAAGGGTGGGGAGCAATAGCATGACAGCTTCATAACACAGTTTGCAAGTTCACTGAAAAAAGGCATCTTGTATTCCCCTAGTTAATGGCAAACTGTTCTTCAGCCTTCTGGCTGCTGTTACTAAACATGACTCTACCCTACATCAGGATACAGCCATTAAGGAATAAAGATCAGACAGTATCTAGACTCAAAAATCTCACCACTCAACTGCAAAATCTACATTTTTTTTTTGCAAACAGTGATGCAAAAGTAGTAGTACTCTTGGTACTGTGCTGTGATATTAGAGAAAACCTCAGTTTACAAAATCTAAATAATCAGTATCGCCAGGTGTGGTGGTGCATGCCTGTAATCCCAGTACTGGGGAGGCTGAAGCAGGAGGACCATCATGATTTCGAGGCCAGCCTGGGCTACACAGTGAGCTCAAGGCCAGCTTAACATGCAGAGTGAGACCTTGTCTCAAAGCCTGAACTACATAGACATCCTATTGAAAAACAAAAAATATTAATATGGCCTTTTTGAGTTGGCTAATTCTTTAAAGCAATCTTCTGTGTCTTCTACAAGTTTGACACACTGAACTTTATTTCTTATGATCTTCCCCAAAACACATCTTCAATCCATCACTCATAGTTATCAGCAATTTGTATAGCATACATATAATACCATTCTCAGTTCAGGTAAAACTGAACCAATACATTAACAATACTTCAATGGTGATAGTTCAACACTAAAATATCACGTTAAGCTACAATATAAAAAGGGACCAATTTCCTAATGTGAAATTTAAAAAAAAAACTTTCCCCCCTCCTCAAAAAAACTCAAGATTTTGAGGTTGAACTGAGTCTAAGCAAGGCTGTTTTCTGAGATAGTATTTTGGGGTTAAGAAAAGAGAGGGTAGTAAAAGATCATAAAGCTGTTTCTTTGTTATGGAAATACTAATCTGCAGTGATACCAACAGGTGCGAAGATCTGCTAAATGAAACACATTCTTCATCTGCTCTTCAAATGAGCCGATGGAGCAGAGAAGAAATAATTAGTGTCTCCACAGATGAGCCTCTTTCTACTTAGCTAATAGTTCTGAAGATCGACTGGAAATGTGAATCAATGTTAAAGGAGACACTTCTTTATTGAAAAGAACATCTAAAGAACTACAAGTAAGAAGTCAGAGTTTAAAAGAGGAAGGGAAAAAGGAATGAGGACAAAGAGCCCTTCAAAGACAAAAGCCAACCTGGAGGTCTTGAACACGGCATAGGACACAGTGGCAACAGGGACCGGCTGTGTCACAACTGGCTCTGTCCTCCTGGCACCACTTTTCTTTTTCACTGGAAGCTCATAATTAACCAGTTGGCCCCAAATCGTGTTTTCTAGTAATGGAGAAATCTTCTCCCACATTTCTTACCCTTCATACCCAGCTAAAAATGGAGAGCCAATACCCTCAGAAGAGACAACCCCGTTACTTACAGAACAGGCTACAAGCCAGATGAAACCCATCCAGCACAGTAATGTGCTACAAGCCCTCCCAGAGTTCTAGAAGAAGAGAAAGGAACCAGAGAAAAATACACCCCTTTACAATAGAAAACTAATTTTCTCTGTAACCGACAGCAGGATCAGGTGCACCCATTTAGAGGATACGTCCTTTTGTTAGAGAATACTTCTTTGTGAATGTCTTCCTTTCTTCGCCATATTAAAAAAATAATAATTATTAAAGTTTCTTCCTGGAACAACACAGAAGGGAAAATGATGGTGGGTATGACACCATTAATTTAGCTGGTGCCAGTGGAACTTTCAATTGAGCCAGTGTTCTAGTCGGATCTATGCAATAAATTGTTGTACATTTCAAAAAGGAAGGCTGAATTATGTAAGTGCACAGCAGAAAGGTCTCCCTTTAGACACTGAGTTTCTGCCTTGCCAGTCGCATCCCTCCAAAGTCTAAATCAAGCTGCCATGCCTCATGCCACATATTTTATCCGCCAAATTCAACCTGCTTGCGTGGTGGCAGTGCTTAAATATTCGGCAAAACGAGGTGAATCCTATTTCTGTTTTGTCAGCTGGTTTCCCATTACCATGCCAACAGGGGGTGCTAGAGGGAAAGTGGACAGGAAAAGGGCGGAACTCCTTCCTCTTCCTGCCCGCTTCTCCAAAGCACTCCTTTGTCCCAGCAGCTGCAGTTCATCTCAATACATTCAGCCTGTGGTTTTCCCAATGCTCTTGGAACCTGGTTCACTGCACTACCTCAGATTCACCAGAAGCAATCAACTGGCAGCCGCTCCCGAGCAATCTGAGTGCTAAGCCTGTGGTCCCATAAGTCACAAGCACCAGCTGAACAGAGATCTAAGCAGACCCCAGTTTCCTTGGCTCTACCTCCAAATTTCCAGGTTTTCCTATTTCTAACCTCTTTTTTATCACCCTGATCTTAGGGATAGGAGCTAGGTCTTGCAGTTATGATCTCCATGCTGTTCAAGGATTCTTTTTCTACATTTTTAGTATTGCCATACCTGGTTAAAAATTTCTTATATTAGGTTCACTCTAGTAAAACAGCTGATGTGGTCTCTGTCTCCAGACTGGACTCTGACATAGTTGCCACAAGTACCCTATCTATATTACAAGTCAAAGAAAACTGACCACAGGCAGCAACAGTCTGAGTCTCTGGATAGCCCACATTCCTCTGAGACCGAGTCCTTACTACCTGTGCCTGGCCTGCTACACAAGGCAGGACCATTCAAACTGCAAACATACACAAACATCTAACCCAAAGGAACACACACCCATGAAGAACTTCCACAGTTAAAGATATGTGGTGGCAGAGAAATGCTTGAAAGATTTAACAGCTGGCAACAGAGAAGATTTCCAAGCCAGTGTGTGTCTAATCTATGGAGTCTGCAAGATATAAAAATTACACAATAAGGCAACAATATAACCTATAATCTTTTTTCTCTGCCTGATATGTTGTTGAACACTCTCCTGAGTAGTGAATCATTTTATGGCTTTCAAGCCCAACCACAGGGAGGCTATGTTCATGTTTATAAATTACAATCATGGTAAAGATGGAAAAATAAAGTTAGCTTAAATGTACCAATGTGGTTACTATGTCACACAAAGTGAGATGTAAATTAAGTTAGGAGTAGTAGGGATAACAAAACTCACTGGAGGCCAGTATTATCAACAAGATGTCATTTTTCAACTACAGCAAGATGGAGAATTATCCCCGACTTGCTATCACATATCTTATCATGCACTGAGCTCTAGAAACTTCTCTTAAGGCAGCTGCCTCCTCCTCTCAAGAAGCAGAGTTAGTTGGTTATCCAGAGTTAAGGAAGGGAGAAAAGGGAAGTTACTGTTTAATGGGGACAGTTACAGGTTTGCAAGATGAAAAAGATCTGCAGACATGTTTTATAACAATGTGAATATACTTAACACTTCTGAACTGTACTTAATTTTATGTTATGTGTTTTACCATAATAAGAAGGTAGAAGACATTCAAGATAATATTCTGCTGATTTGTTTAATCTAACAGAAGAATCAGGCATGCTATCAAATTCAATTTCCACACTAAGATGAGTATTTTCAGATATAGATCCTGATCTTTGGTTGAATGCTAAGAGAGATTGCTCAGTCCAGTTACACTTACATCCAGCTACAATTGATGGACATACTCAAGCATGTTGGCCCAGTTCTGGTCCCAACAACTATATTCCAAATTGTTTGCTTCCTAAATAAGCCTCACGACTGAATCTTCTAGTGCCTTTTTATGCTATTTCTTTTGGCTTAATGTGACTACTATCTCAGTGCAAAATGTTTTATCAACTAAAATGCCAAATGTTCTGCAAGGCCATGCTCAAATGCCACCCACTACCTCCAGGAAGCCTCCTGTAAATTCTCTAATCAAATATTCTCTCTTCTCTCACGGCACATCTGACCTGATCCAGTACATATGCAACTTACATCCTATAGGTGTTAAGAAGCTGTTTGAGTTTAAAGGTGGCATCTTCCCTTTTTGATGCCGATACTCATTTAATCCTTAAAGCAACTCAACACATTGAAATTGTTACTTTTATTTTTATAGATGAAAGGAAAGTGGCTAAGAAATTTAGACCCTAAGTCATACTACCAGAAAGTGGCAGGTAAGAGATGAACTAGGAGCTAACTCCAAAATCCATGGCCACTGGATGCTATCACAGGGCATCTAACAACCCTATGCCTTTCCAACAACGTAAAGCAGTCACTGTACTTGCATTCAAGCACTAGATGAGCAGAACTCCTATGTCAAGAGAAAAGGGAGGGGCTGGGGATTTAGCTCAGCAGTACAGCACCTGTCTGGCAAGCGCAAGGTTGTGAGTTCGATTTTCTGGTACCAGAAAAAAAAAAAAAAAAGAGAGAGAGAAAAGGGTAATTATAGTTGGCCCAAGCATTGCCTACAAAACACCCCCACCCTAGGGAGACATGTACAAGGTGACCTCCTCACCTGGAACCTGAGCTCTGCCTTCCCCACTAGAAAAATGTAGGTGCCTCTTAACAAATGCTGCTGAATACAAGATACTATACAGGGTCACTGAATAATGAAAAGCCACAACATCTTGCCACCTAGCTACAGAACGTTCACCATGATAAATCTTATAGATTTCAAAACAACCTAAGACCAAGGGTTTACAAGGAAAAACAAACAAAATTCAGAACCACCAACCTAAAAACCTACACCAAATTCAGACCAACCAGTCTAAAAATCTACATCACTGCCTCTATTCTTCTAAAAGGTGTAACACATTAGATTTGATACCAGAAATAATCAGATATTTTAAAAAACTATAATGAAAACATGAATATTTCTTTCTGAACAGCTTAATGGCAATACATGGTCACTACTTCTTGGAGGAAACTCCTTTCAATTTGATTTAACTTTATTAATTTTGATCAAAGACAAGTATGCAGCAAAGGATGAGAGATCAGCAACTTAAATGAACTGGTGAATCAAGCAACAACAAAAAAAATCCATCTCAAAAAATAGATCAGTATATCAGGCCCCAAAAAACTACAATGGCCACATGACAAGCAGATTATTAGGGAACACTAACCAGCACTACTGTTTTATAGCAGCATGTATACTGGTTTTCTAAAAGGTAAAATCTGTGCTTCCTGTATGTTGGGGGTGCTGCCAAGCACGTTGCTGACCCCAAATGTTGAGGTTAAAATTAAGTATGGAAACAATACAACTATGTAGGATATTCTTGCAGGCAAAGACAGGAAGTACAAAATTCCCTTATTTCAGCTGTAAAAAAACCATTGGGCAATAATTTACCTCACACTAATTATGAGCTCAAATTTAATCAGGACTAGGCTTAAGTTTATGTATGTATAATTTATGAATTTTTAAAAAAAGGTTTGTCAGTCGATTTGAGGATAACTAAGGGTTATATTCAAGCTTCTTAACTGAATTAATATACTGACAAATAACTGACAGAACTATAAATTTACCATTAACAGCGAATCACCACAGGCCATATCTTGGCAGCAATAAACAGGCCTGGCTTACAGGATTTAGCAGAAAGAGGTGGAGAGAGATACTGGGATGGACTGCTGGGGGTGAGTGTGGGGGGGGGTGGAGCAATTCACACTACTTGCCTGATCAAGTGTGAAGTCACTCTAGGTAAAACAAAGAACTACATTTTTATAGAAGGTACGTATTATATGCCAGTCACTAGAAAAACTGTTCCTTTCTCAAGACAAAAAGAAGAACCTTGATGTACACAGGCCAAAAAGACTAGAGGGCTGTAAAACAGATGCAAGGTGCTACCAAAGCAGAGGGAAACCTAAATTCTCGAAAAGCAGTGATATGCTTCATGCGATGGGAATGAGCTAAGCTTGAAGGATAGATGACCAGCTGATACACGAATGTGAAAGGTACAGCACATCTGGGGAGTGAGAAGTATGCAATGGAAACTCTAGGGAAAATTAAAATAAAAATGGAAAAGATGCAGAGGAATCAGGGCACTTATGATCCATGGGAGAAGTGAGTTTGAAGAAGGAACATATGATACCATAGTCAAACATTCAAAGGGGTCACAATAATGACTGTCACACATCTAGCAGAGATGGCAAGAGCAATTTCGGTCAGACTACAATGAGCTGAACAGCTGATAAAATGCAGATGGCTAGCATATGTTCATCTTTCAAAGACAGTGGCAACTAAGAGATGGTACTGGAGTCAAGGAAGAACACTGGATTTACTTATTTTGAAAAGTAACTAAAAATCACCTTAAGTGAATGATTAAAAAATAGGGAAAGAAAGAGACAGTTAGTTGAGATAAATTCTGTTTTATCAATCTAGAAAGATGTGATCATAAATGATTCACAAATACTCTATTCTCTGATCTGCTAATTACAATCTGTCTGATCTGGGAACTGTGTACTTGCCTCTAACAGGGACATAAAGTTATTCATCTCTGTAGCCCCCAGCACCTAGTCTGGCATCTGACACAAGGTACATGCTCAATTAATGTTTGCTGAATAAAATTACCTAATCTCTCTGGATTTCAATTTCCTCCTCTATTTAAAAGAAGGAGAAGGGGCGGCAGGGTGGGGGGATGGCTAGATTTAAAATGATGTACTTTCTAGCTCCAAATACCCACCAGCCTGTAAACCCTGCATAAAATGGGTCAATTCCCCATGATTCCCTGAAAACGTGCCATGTTGTAACATTCACATTGGACCAAGGGCAGAACATCAAAGCTGTGCAAAAACAAAACAAAAGAAAACAGCCCTCTACCCATCAGCTAATACTGAGAACATGTACATTCTTGAGATACTCTTTTGAGGTGGAAATCTCTCCATTAAATTAGGTCATAGAAAGGAAATGGAAGTCAGATCACTTCAAAAAAATGTTTTGATGAGTGTAACTTTTTTGTGTCCCCCCTTCTCACCTTCTAATTGTCATTCTGCACAGACATCTGTACAACTCGGTAAACTTTGAAAATGGTGAGGAAATTTTACGAAGCTCGTTTTCAAAAATTCAAAGGAAATAAATCTACAGTTGTGTACAAGACTTATGTCTTCGAGGCCTGAGCTATTTAAGTTTTAAGCCAAATGGGGAGCTGGCAAGGAGGTGAGGTGAAAGGAAGAACACAGAAAAGGAAAAGAAATGAAAAGCCAAACTTGAAAAGTCACCTGTGTCTACAGACAGCTCACAGGAAGAAGACACTTGTGATGTATTAAAAAATCAACACCAATCAATAGTTTCTCAGAGCAATCAAACAACCAACTTCCCTTATTATCAAGAATGTCAGAGTCTACAAATCAGAAGGTAACTGTGACAACACTGTGGAAGAACTACAAACGCCAGGTTGAACCAAACGGAGGCAGGAACCTGGGTCCCACCCCTGCCACCAGCAAAACTAACTAATGTAAGAAAGGGAGAAAACAACAGTCACAAAGAAGGGTGGCAGTTGTTTTAAGACAAAGCGACTGACACTCCACCACTAACTCCCTCCCTTTCCCTAGGAACTTCGGTGGCCACTAATCAGGCCAGCCTTTTTTAGAACTTCTATTAAACTACGAAAATTAAAATGGAATGTAACTGGGCTCCATCCAACGTGATTTTCAGAGAATGGAAGAGCACAACACTGAACCCTCAAATGGCCAAGAGTTCATATTCGGCAAATGACATAACCTGGTCTTTTCTAGTTTCTTTTTTTGCGGGGTGGATGGGTGGTGAGACAGGGTCTCACTGTATAGTTTTTAGGCTGGCCTTAAATTCACTTTGTACTCCAGGCTGGCCTCGAACTCATGGCAATCCTCCTGCCTCAGCCTCCTGAGTGCTGGGATTACAGGTGGATGCCACCAAGCCTGGCTGGTCTTCTCTAATTTTTATACTTGTTGGCAAACATTAATCTGACCATCACTTCAATGGATCCGAACAGAAATAATGTAGAATTGCTTAAAATTTACTGCAAAAAAAATCCCAACAAAAATGACTGCAATTATTTGTACTGTAAAAGACTCTTCTCACTACACAGATATTTTAAGAACTGTTTCTTTGCACAGTTATTTTCCTAGTGCTTGTAAAACATAAACAAGCTGACCAACAGTGATTTTATATGCAAAATTCCAGGAATATTATTATAAGGAGTTATACCTCTTCTACTGTTTCCAGTGTCTTGTAAATTATCATTACTTACTTCATTTAATTCAGCACCAGTACAGCGAAACTGTTCAAGAGAAGATAAAAGAATGAAGAAAACAATAATGGTACTGCTTCTTTTTCACTTGATTTTATCAAGAGCTTTATCTGGTGTTCAATGATTACAGATATCACCCTTTCCAATTCTATGAGATTATGACCCTAGAATTATGAATGGTAAGGGCCAGAGGAATAAGTAGAAATTATTCCAAGGAGCAGAAGAATACATGTATGACAATGATGAAAGGTATGTAGCAGAAACTCCCACACTAAGAAATGGAGAGAAACCACAGCCAATGGGCAAATGTGGGCCAATCATAAAGGGTTTTCTTATTCAGACAGTGCTTACAGATTATGCATATGGCACCATATCCATTTCTGCACTTCAAATTTTCTTGTGCTTTCACTCATATGCTCGGTCCAGTTTTAGAGGAAAACAGAACAAATAGCTAAGAAACATGTAGCATGAGATCAAAGGAAAACCAACAAAAGATCAAAGGAAAAGCATAAAGAAAAGCAATAGTGCTTGGGGTGGGCTGTTACCCAGACCCTGGTCTTCATGCTTTAACTCTTATGAAAAGTTAAACTACTACAAACCAGCAAGATAAATGCTTAACAAAGAGTGGACAGAGAAATTGTTTCAAATGAGATTTTAAATGAGTCATGCTTCGTAACCCAGACGATTTCATTTACTTATCTAACTGAACAATGTACTTTACCCAAGGAACCATTATGGAGGCATTGCATATGCCTAAAATACACAGTGATCAATTTAAAATAAAATTCAAGACAAAATTATATGGGTACAAAATAGGCCATCCTTTGCAGAGCTCTAGCTGTACCAAAATGAAGCCTCAAATACCCTTTTCTTCTTGAACTGCTTTCTTTCTTTCTTGAAATGCCAAGAACCTCACATATGGTACTCAAGCACTTTACCACTGGGCTGCACTTTTAGTAAAAGCCCACAAATTTGAATGTGGAAATGTGATAAAACCCTGGGTCTTTAAGCATAATCAAAGAGGTAAGCATCAGAACAGGAAGAGAAAGAAATGTAAGCCAATCACATAAAACTGGTGTTTTGCTCCATGCTTGAGGCTACAGAGAATGTCCTGAAAACTGTCTCTCACATTTTTCTTTTCTTTTCTTTTCTTTTCTGGTACCAGAATTCAACTCAGGACCTTCCACTTGCCAGGCAGCCACTTGTGCTGCTGGGCTGTATCCCCAGCCCGCTCACATTTTTCTTAAGACACCTCCTAATGCAAGGAGATGTGAAGGTAGAAACTGAAATTGTTGTATTTTCTTCTGTACATGCTTAGAAAGCAGAAAGGTCCTGAGACTAAATAAACATGCAGCATAGCTAGGTTTATAAGGCAGCCAGATCTTCTGCAATCTCAATACAACTTAAATTCAATGATCTGTGCCAAGAGTCAGATAATAGAAAAATTTAAGTATCCAATATATATTGTCTTTAAACACTATCCTGTCAGCCACCATTAAATACCATTTTGCTAGCCTGTAAAATTGATATTTCATATCTAGGGAGTATACAATGGATAACTCTGGGAAAGATTTCAAGGTTTTAGACACACATTTGAGGTTTTGCAAATAAATATTAAGAATCCACTCAACACCAAGAATGCTAACTACATTTCATGACTATCAAACTTCTAGCAATTACAGTCACCCAGAAAAATACGGAATTGTTAAATTACTTTTAGGCCAAAAGGCTTAAAAGGTTTAAATTCCCCAGCAGCCATCATAGACAGTATTTCTTAAAAGAATGTCATCTCACAATTAATAAACTTGTACAATAATCTTCTTTCCTTCTTTGAATAGAATACATGAGAATTCAAAAATAAATCAATATTACTTCTACCCCCGTGTAACCAAGAATCAGCTCAAGAAACTGAAGCCGTCATTAATAATCTTGGAGGAGGGCTTTGTGGCTTGTCCTGTTCTCTACACTGTTCATCTTCCAATTAATTTTTACTTGAACTTCTCTTCCTGTCTCCACTGGTCAATCAAAATGCATTCCTTTCAGTTGCCCCCCTTCTCCTGATCAGCAGATTTCTTCAGGCCTTTTGTCTCACACTGCTTGTGGTTTTCTGTTAAAGCTGTTCTCTTTCAGGAATTCTACATTTCCACAGAGTCTTATTTTATTTCTTCCCCACATGCTCACAATTCCAACCTCTGCCAACTTTACTACCCACAAGAGGTTTAGAAGCACAGGTCTAAGGTTGAGGTACAGCCTGTGGTAACATCTTTTCCAGCCCGCACAGTGCCAAAAGAGGACCAAGTGTTGAGTCTGGGCTTGTAGAGAATGAAGGACAGTCTGTTATTGTGAAATTATACCTTTTTATCTTTTTAGATTAGCTCTCCATTCTTTTAAGAAATAACATAAGAAGCAGGAGAGATCCTTCTCTCTAGTTTTCCAACTTGCTGGATAAGTTAGTTTTCCAGGGGGAGGGAAGAGAGACAGGCAGGAGGAAAGAACAGAAAGTTCAAGAAAGAATACGACAAGTGGTAATGCTGGAAAAGGAGCCAAGGGACAAATCATGAAGAGCCCAGCTTTGTTTGCCAGGCAGAGATGTTAACCTGCAGAATACAGAAATGATGACAACTGTGGGGAAGGAGGGTGACATGATCTGAATTTTACGAAGACCAAATGAGCAGCCACGTGGGATGAGAGATTGCAGAGGATGACACTTGAAGCAGGAACTAAGTGGCTTGTGCAGTAAATGAGACGCGAGATGGAGGCTTTGTGGAAGGGGGCTCTTAAGATAATATTCTGCAGCTTAAAAACAATTAATTTGTATAAAGTGTCCATCATAATATAACATGTGTAAAAACTCACACAAGTTGGTAGCTTTCTGTTCACTTTGCTTTCTTTGTACTTCAGACATCTATCAAAAATGAAGTGACATTAATTCATAAACATCTAAGAACTTTAACATTTCCATTTAACATGTTTCCTATTAATACAATGAACATGCCAACTTCAAGAGGCATAGATCCCCACTTTAATTCACAGTAGCTAAACTACTTCATGCAATAACTAAAGTCACTATCAAACTAAGGGAAATTCAAGTCACATCATCCCCTTCCCAAAAATCTATAAAGCCTTCAAAGCAAAGCATAAAAAGATATGGATATAGAGAATGCTCAATTTATACTTGATGTTTAAAAGATAAATTTCTTCTCATAAAATGTCACATGAAGCAAATAAGCCTAAAGAAGCTCAGAATAAACTCCAGCCCAAGCTGCTAAAGAGGGTCCCCAGGAATCTGCAAATGTTCTTGGCCTCTAATCACACCCTTGAACTTTGGAAGCCTTAATTATCAATGTGTTAAAAGTACCCCATCTGTCTAATCATGGGTATAGCATATAAAGCTACGAATGGTAGGAAATACATCTCTCTCTGATACTGAATAAAACTCTACTGCAGCACAAAGCCACCATTAGTCTGTTAACACAATAATCATCAGAGTAAAACAGGAATCACAGCCTTCCGCTAATCATCGTCTGTTGACCAGTATCTTGTCAATCACCAAGAAAAGGATACCTGTTTCCTGTGGGCAGAAATCATTTATTTCTAATACAGCTTCAAAAATCTAAAAGGGTGGAGGAAGATAGAATTAGGAATACTGAAGAATTTAGGTAACATCTGTCAGGCATCACTTCAGTAATAGCGGACACATCTGGTTCAGCATCTGCTGGGGACAGGAACTGTAAGTCTACATACCCAAATCAGAAGTGCCTCACTGGAAGGTGACTCATGCATGCCTCAGAAGGTGAAGTGATAATCACCCTTTAATGAAAACATACCCAGAAGTGACTTTCCTCCCCATTTTCCTATACGAGTCATCTTACCACAAATCCCCATTCTCCTGCAATATCTTTGTTAAATTAAAGAAGAAATCACTGGCCATTAACATTACTTTACCCTCTCCAAGAGGTCTCTTTGCTGTTTAGTAAGTGGGAAATAAGGTAAGGCTTTACCAGCTGGACAATTTTCTTTGACCATTTCTATAGCAAATAAATGTACAGCGGATGAAAACCTCAGTTCAGACTGCTAAAAAAGATGTTTGCCCTATACCCTTGTTACTCACATCGGCCAGAAGCTCCAGGGCGCACAGCCCGTATCTGCACTCACGGAGTCCACGTGGGTTATTAGTCACTCTTTCTAACTTCCATACAACTTTAAAGATCTAATAGGCTGACTGAATCATGACTCTCTTGCCAAATTAAAAATCATTACTCTATACAGTAGCCAATTAAATTCTATTTTCAGCAAACTAACAACGTGTATCTGCCCCTAAAGGATTGTAACCTATGACAGAATGGGGCTTAAGTAGAAAAATACGCTCCTGGGACTGCTTAAAGATATCTTAACCCCAAAGGAAATGCACATCTCATTTGAAGACCAACAACTTATCAAAGTCCCTGGGAAAAGGCACTGCAGACTGATGTGAGACTGGAATACTCTTCATAACACTCTCCGGATTGCTCTGCAAACTCATGCACATGCATCGTCACTACTCCAATTAAGATCCATTAAACAACTCCCCTTTTCTCCCTGGAAAACAATCAGACCTCCAATGTGGTCATCTTCAGCAACCACCAAGGAGGTCAGTATATTTAAACTAATCTCCCTTACTTGAGAGAGGCAATAAGAAATAACAGGGGCTGGGGATTTAGCTCAGGGGCAAAGTGCCTGCCTGGCAAGTGGAAAGTCGTGAGTTCGATACCGGAAGAAAAACAAAACAAAACAAAACAAAACAAAAAAACAAAACAAACAAACAAACAAAAAGAAATAGCAGGCATCAGGCAGGTAAATAAAGTATTGGACTAAAAGCTGGTACTGAGGGTCCTACCAGGCAGGATTTCAAACCTTGGGGCTGGGGATTTAGCTCAGCGGCAAAAGCACCTGCCTGGCAAGCGCAAGGTCGTGAGTTCGGTTCCCGGTACCGGAGAAAAACCAAAAAAAAAAACAAAAAACAAAAAACAAAAAAACAAACCTTCTCTGCCTCCTTGAACATGTGAAATCTTGAGTAGATCATAAATACTGCAGCTTGATTGTGAAGATACCTAATAAAGATCTGGCCACCTCTTAGATAAATTAATATAATCCAAGCTAAATGGAAAAGAGAAGGCAGTAATTTTGCAGTTCGGTGTCTTGGGTCTATCTCTCTGTATAATGATTATCATGAATAACTCAGGTTATTTTTCCCATGTACTTTATAAGATTACAAACCTGAACATGCTTTGGGACGTTTTCATTATTATTGGAATGGCATTTCATTATGGATGCTTTTACATGAATTATTAATGAGAAAAGGGATGCTCGATCAAATATATAAGCATCTGACAATTTGTTCCATGAACAGCCAGAAGATATTCTTTGGATAAAAAGTAAGACTTCAGGGGCTAGGGATTTAGCTCAGTGGCACAGTGCCTGCCTGACAAGTGTGAGGTCCTGTATTTGACTCCCAGTACAAAAACAACAACAACAAAAAAAAATACAACAAAAAGTAGGCCTTCTATTCAAAATGAAAAATCAAAAATGAGGAAGTTTCTTTCAAAAGTTTCATTCAACTTGGGCATGGTGGCACGCTTATAATCCCAGCACTCAGGAGGCTGAGGCAGGATGATCACTGTGAGTTCAAGGCCAGCCTGGGCAACAAAGTGAGTTTAAGGCTAAGGATGGTCCCGTCTGCTTGAATATTAAAGAACAGGTAACACGTGTACACAGATAAGGGAAAACGATGATCCAAGCATAAACCAGTTTCCATTTTTGATAAATTCAATGGTTCAATCAGATCTGTTGATATAATAAGTAAAAGTAAATAGGCAGATCCTTGCCACATGCCGTAGACAGCTTCACCAAGAACCAGTTAGGTCACTTATAATCAGTGCATAAAAGGATTAATAGTAATATATTATTTCTATAGTGAACTAACTAATATCATCTTCATAACTTTAAGGCCAGGAAATCAATAGGTCCGTGGATTTCATGGGAGCTGGAAAGACTGTGAAGCTAGGCCTTCACATACTGTCAAATCCTCACCAGGACCCTGTAGTTTTACTCAGTCCCAACCTACACAGCTCCAATGAGGAGAAACCACAGCTTCTGCCTAGGTAGCCCATTCTCACTACATACCTCTCCTAGCTGGTGCTTTTCTTCACATTAAGTAGAAATATGCTCCCCTTTAACTGATTCTACTTTTACTCTTTGATGTCCTACCGGAAAAAAGCTAGCAATCTTTCTCACTGACTAGGTAATATTACAGTGTCTCTGCAGTACACACTAACAAAGAGGTCATAAAACTTGAGTTTTCTATAGCTCAGTAGGATTCTCAATGCTGCCAGAATCACAAAGATCCACTTTTCAGGCATAGGACACCTCAGGCAACTAAATCCCCAGTGTACCATGAAACCATTCTTCAGGAACCAGGCTACCTGTTGCTCTGGTCCTCTAAATGACCAAACTGGATAAAAAGAAATCTAAACTTAAGGATTTTGTCTTCTCATTGTGTAACTTGCCTGCTAAGGCACTGAAACAATTCTAGCAAAAGAGATAAGATAACTAATGGTATCATTATGATTAGTGGGCTAAACTCTATAAACAGAGAACACTGGGACAGGCTTCCATTATGACAAGAAGAAAAATTACAAAGGAAGCGTCCTTTGAAGAGGCAGTGATTCTAAATCTGAGATGTCAAAGAAAACAGAAATGTAATCATGCTGAAAGTATTTCTGTTGGGATTTCTTTTGTGGCCTTGGACAAGTTAGCCTTATGGGGCCGCACATGGTATCTATAACATCAGGAGCCTGGCCCTATGTACTCTAAAATCCCTGGACAATTTTGATACTCCATTATCTGAACTGGTAGAAGGAAATTTGATTTAGGCACCCAGCCAATGGCTTCCTCCAAATATTGTGGTCCTACTCACCATGAAATCTTTTGATTGCTTCACATGTTGGCTCAGAATCACAACCATAAGCTCAGTGTGATATGAAAGTAATTATAAGACAAACAAAACACATGAGAAACCAAATCTGCCATAAAATGGCTCAGCCTCTTTAGCAGGATTTTCAAGTCACAAACAATTCCTAAACTTCAAAGCAGTAACAGACCTATTCACTCTCTCATATAAAACAAGTGTTTATGGCCTTCAAGGCACTGAGCTGCATGCTGGTGATACAAAAATGAATCAAACATGAATCCCACCTTCAAAGGAGAAAAAGTCTAGTAAAGGAGATGAGACATGTACCTACAATGTGAGTACCATAAAACAAAATATGGGTAAAGTGCTATGACAGCTCAGCAGGACAGATTCCTTCTGATACAAAGGATCTGAGGAAGCAGAGATGGTCCCGTCTGCTTGAATACTGAAGAATAGGTAACACGTGTACACAGATAAGGGAAAAGAATGATCCAGGTGGGAGGCAGAGCAGGAAAAGTAAAAAGGAAAGGAAGCATGAAACAGGTATGGAAAACTGTAATCCAATCGGGCAAAACTGTGCCATGCTGTTCAATGAGGGGACCACTGCCAGTCTGGATCGTTCAAACCCTCCACAGGCAGGGCTGTCCCGTGTAGCACTTTGGGCACCACCCTAAGTGCTCCAGTGACATACACACATAAAACATCCCTCAACACTTTGAAAGCCCTCCTCTTAAAAACCACTCTAAAAACAGAGTACAAAAAGGGCAGATGAGAAACAGTATGCTAATTTATACATATCGTAACACTTTTAGGAGTCTGTCTTTTTCTCTAATAAAGGGGAAACTTTTAATGGCATAAGTATAGTAGCAGAATCAGAGGTACACTTCAGGAAGATTAATACAGAAGCCATATACAGAACTACATTAGAAAGGCAAACAACTAGAAATAAGGCCAGTGAGGAAGCGCTTATGGTGGTAAAGGAAGAGGTAATTAGGACCCAAACTGCTCAAAAGGTGTTCTGTTCAACAGCACACTGTCCAAAGCAATTTGAAATGACTCTAACAGGTATGTACCCCTAGCTTTCCTGACTTGCTCTAGTGTAATGTGTCACTACCACTCGCGTCAGAGAGAGATTTCTTTATGTGCTGCAACACTTCCCCCACTTCCACCACTGCAAAGCTGAGCTAAGAGTTTTTGCACAAAGAACTGTACATGCAAGCATGTACATAGTACCTTGCCTTATCACATAAAGACTAATTAGAAAGCACATTATTTGTTAGGGCATTAGCATAACAAATCAAAGTAAAATGACACTTGAGAATTAGCCATTCAAATGAAAGTCAAGAATATTAGTGTAAGTTTTTCAATGGAAGAAAGCCAGCAGTGCTCAGCTAGGTGAGCTGGATGTGTAGTAAACGGAAAGCTAAAGACTGCTCTTAGGTATCGTATTTAGGATCCAAAGTGAACTATTAAATAAGGTGGAGCGGCAATAGTAAGTATTAAAGAACTATATAACATCTGAATATCTAATACACATATAGACACTCTGGGAGTACCAATGAATATTTACACTGACTAACATTTCAGTAATATCAACATTTTACAGATAAGGAAATCAGACCTTAAAGTTAAGTAACTCTTCTAAGGTTGGTCACCACTAAGTCACAGAAGTAGACCTAAAACGTAGGTCAGTCTGACTATAAACTGTCCTCTCGTTATAGTACTCACCTCAGAAATTACTAAACAATGACAATCAAGTATTCCGAAGAGACATGCAAGTGGAATTGGCAAGGGGGTGAAGAAGTACGGCCAGCCCAGGTCAAAAAACCTTAGGAGCGGAGTAAGGAGAGGGCAAAACCACAGGCACATGAACTTCTGAAACAGCTCAACAGAGCCACTGGGGTAAGCAAGCACAGCCCCAAGGAAAGGAGGTTCTCATGGTGGGCAGACTTTAGACTATCTTCCAGGGAAAGGCAGGGGTACAGATAAAGGACAACAACAACAGCAACCCTCTTGAACTTTCTGAAGGCTTACCATGAGTCTCTTACAGTGAAAACCTGGTATGCTGTAGTATAAAAAGATCTGACAACTGATTTTCTTTTGAAAGTTGACAAATATATTGTACTTTGCACAGTCTTAAATACTTACCATCCAATCTCACCCAGTAAAAGCAGTCATTATTTCCCTACTGCCTACTCCTGACCCTGCCTCCATCCAAGTAAGAGCAACGAGACTTCCTTTATTTGTATCCAAGGAAGAGGGCAGAAGAGAAGTCCCCAAGCCTGCCTTAGTAGGCCAAAAAAAGCTCATTTCCTCTAACAGAGCTGTAATGCTTTTTTTTAAGGTGCTTAGGATCAAACCCATGGCTTCATGCATGCGAGGGAAGTAATCTACCACTGGCTTATATATCCCTCGCCCCCAGGTCCTTTCTAATATACAACTTTAGCTATTCTTCCTGAGAGTTTTCAGTGTTTATCTCCGCCAGCCCTAAGATAATATTTTGCATACAATGTTAAGTTCTGTCCGTCTAATAACAATACAGCTTTTTCTAAATTCAATCCCTCCTTTACGCCCTCCTTCACAGAGTAAAGCTTCCTTTGCTCTGGACAGCGCAGACAGTGCAGCGAGCACCTGACCATACAAAGGATGCCAACAACTGTGAATTTCCTCTAACAAGCCAGGTCACTGGATAACTTCTTAACCTAATAGTTATAAAACTCGCTGTTTGTGAGTGAGAATGAAAAGGGCCCTAGTGACTGAAAATCGGAGAAAAGCGTGCAGCGGACGACAGAAGAAATGTATCACAGTGCTGTGGGTGACAATAAGAGTAAAGAGGAATGTGATTTCCCTGAACCCACAGATCCCAAAGGGTAAAAGGCCATGATGTTCTTAAAACTAATTGGTCCCTGAGCAGAAATTTCTGCTCTGAGTTGGAGTTAATGGATTTAGTTGGAGCCTGCTTTAAGCCAGGAAAGTGCGTACAACCCACATAACTTCATTCCTGCTGCCCATGACCACAGTCCCTTGAACTGGTTAAAAGAAATGCCTACAATTTCATATCCTGCACTTCAGTCTCTAAATGGCATGGTAACTAGAACCATGCCTGCCAGAAGTCCCTCCATAATTATTTCATTACAGGTACCTTCACAGTCATGTATTTTACCTAATACTTTGTGACACTGTTCCTGGATAAGATCTGAAAGGAAGGGAATAGCAGAATATTTGCTGGATAATAGGAAGATTTTATAGAAGTATTTGTTTAGTCCAGGAAATGGCTTACTGCATGTTCTGGCCTCCATTATACAAAATGTCACCAAGCATACTCATTTTCTAATTTAAAGCATTATACTACCACACATATTCTCCAGCTTTTCAAACAAACACTGGATCTGAAGTGAACCAAGAAAATATAAGCAAACTTTAGTTTCAATGAATACTCGAAGTTGGCACATAAAAAAGTCATGAAAAAATGTAGCAGCTCCATTTGTTAGAGCAATTTCCAAGAGCTATGCCATAGATTTAGGATCAGTGCTAACAAATGAATTACTCAGATGCCATCAGATCCTGTCCTAGAACAGACAACGAGGCAAGAGCCAATGACACAGGGACTTCATGCTGGTCTTTCAACAGGTAACGTTAGAAGGGAAGTTTGGGTTGGGCTAGAACGATACAGGACCCCAATCATCATTCTAAAAGGAGAGCTTGTTTCCAAAAAGAATGTTGCTTGTTTCACAGCACTGCAATAAATATCCACTTGTGTCACAGGCTTAAGCATTTAGCAAATGAATAATTGGGGGTAGGGTAGTGAAGGAAGACTGAGGAAAAGTAAAGCCAGCTACGGAAAGATGATGAACTTATGATATAAAATGATCCTAAGTTTGTGTTCCACAACATTGAAAAAATTCTGCAAGAATGAAACGTATAACCTAAGTGTGGAGCTGCACACCTGTAATCTCAGGACTTGGAAAGTTGAGGCAGGAAGATTGCAAGTTCAAGTCCCACCTGGACAACTTAATGAGACTCGTCTTAAAAAATAAATGTGAAGGCTCTGGATTCAATCCCTAGCACTACACACATACACATGAGCAAGCATGTGAGGAAAGAAGGTACTTTTTAAATAAAATATACGAATACAGAAAACCATATAATAAAAGCCTTCTAGAAAAGGTGCAAGTATTTAGCCAATAAACAGGGATATGGATGAGTGGCACAGTGCCTGACTGGCAAGTGCAAGGTCCTGAGTTCGATTTCTACTACCAAAAAAGAATAATAACCTTTCACTTTAAAAGTTATCAAAGGAGATGATACTTTAAAAATGGAAATAAAATTGCTTATATTCTTTGACCAACTGTGGTGATGTTTCTTAATAAGAGTTTAAAATGTGTATGTTTATTGCTCTTATTACAAATTAAAGCTGAGCACAGTGGCACATGCCTGTAATCTCAGCACTTGGGAGGCTGAGGCAGGAGGACTGCCATGAGTTTGAGGCCAGCCTGGGCTATAAAGTGAATTCAAGGCCAGCCTGAATTGCATAGTGAAACCCTGTCTGAAAAAGACCCCCCACCCAAAAAAAAGACAGATTAAAAATGTGGAGTAAAAGAATAATTAGGGAATAGTACAACAGCATAATGCACTATATGGGTCTATGTATAAAGTAGAGTACCTTAAGTGTTGAACTTTTGTTTCCAGCAAAAAAAATCCTTCTTGCATAAAATAGGGGGCAGGGGGCTGGGGATTTAGCTCAGCGGCAAAAGCACTTGCCTGGCAAGCGCAAGGTCGTGAGTTCGGTTCCCGGTACCGGAGAAAAACCAAAAAAAAATAAAAATAAAAAAATAAAATAAAATAGGGGGCAAGGATATAGGGGGCATTTAAACCCAGTTTGTAATACACTGGATAACAAGCAGCAAAAGACAGTGCTCCTAGGTGATAGCAAACAAGTGAGCCTGCAATGGCTCCAGCTTACTGTCTTCTAAGAGTTTCTGGCAGGAATGGACAGTGTTCTGGGGACCCCAAGGTGTCCAGGGTTCATGGCATGAAGTCTTCCAGGGAGAATTGTGTAGTACAGAGAGGGAGGATCTCTGAGATCTGCAAAGGATCTCCTTTAGCAGAGTTCTGGTCAGTCCTCGAGTGTGGAGAAAATATCAGTTCACTGGGACCAGTGACAGAACCATGAAAAAGGAACAGAAAGAATGGAGCAAACATGTTCATATGATCTGATCATCCCTCTCCAGGATTATCTGCTTGAGACAAGAAAACATATGTCCATACAAACAATTAGAAACAAATGTTCATAACAGCTGGTATCCAAAACTGAAAACAATTCATATGACTACCAACAAGTAAATGGATGGACAAACCATGACACATCCGTACAAGGGAATAACCAACAGTAAAAGGAGTATCTATTGACACGTATTGCAATACAGATGCTAAGGCAAGTCAGTTTTTTTGTTTTTTTTTTTTAAGGACACCTGTCTCATATTCTACTTATAGAAAATCCCAGCAAAAGCAAACTAATCCACAGTGACAGAAAGAGATCACTGATTAGGTCTGGATGGGAGGGGCAGGGGGAAGGAATACAAAAGGACACATGAAAACTTCTATGGGAGGAATGAATGTGTTCACTATATCTTGTTTGTAATAATGGTTTCATGGCTCTATGTACTTCTCAAAACTCATCAAATGGTACACTTTAAATATGCGTAGCTTTCCTGCAACATCAATAAAATCTCATTAACAACTTTAAAAAAGAGATGATACATCAACAGTTTTAAATATCAGCAAGCAAAGTAACATGTACATATTGGATGAAATCACCAGAGGGTTTTTGACAAGTCTATATAAATGGTGTAGAGTTTTGCTTTTAGTTGCCCGTTTAAAAAAGCTTGATACTGGCTTAATCAAATCTTAAGAGGCTGTCCTTAGACACTGGCCACTTCTGAGCCGAAGTTTTGCCAGCATCAGCATGAAGCAGCAAGATGCCTGGAAAACGGGCAGCTGTTTAGAAAGAGGTACAAGCACAGAAGTGAGAACGTTTTTCTAATTCCACTGAGGCAACCAGGGACCTCAGGTTACTGGCCTCTCAGTCTATCTGCTCTGCTCCATTCGCGCACCACATACAAACAAACCAGGGGAGGCTACGCCTGGTGAACTGGCTTTATTTAAAGCTGACTCTGAGGAGCTGAAGGGGCTTCCTCTTGCTACAAATCACCATCTCACTCTATTCAGGTGTGCAAGGATCTTCTCCAGTATGGAAGAGGGGAGCGGGAATACACGGAGAAAGCTGACAGTTCCAAGCTTACTTCATCCCCCTTGGCCTTTCTCCACTCCCTCCATTCTCTGTGGAAGGGGACTGGTGCCCCAACCTCTGGGCGACAGCACCTGCATGTTCTGTGCACTCATCCGCCTAAGAAGAGAGCAGGGGTGGCGGTTTATTTCCTAAGCGTGGGGAAATGTAGACGCCCCTTCTCTCTAAAGAGAAAAAAAAAAACCCTAACTTTTAATGTTCCATTCTACCCTGGTGGTTATGCGCTCACAGGGTGAAACATGACAGGAAGCCTGTGCCCAAGAGGGAGACTGTTTGGGAATTCGCCCTGGCTAACAATTTCCAGAAATGTCAGTTCTTTCATATTGGTTGAAACAGTCCAAGCAAAATTTTGAAAATCTAAATGAACACCCTTGCCATATGTAATGTTCACTTTAAAAACTGTGTGATTTTTTTGGGTTTGTTGGTTGTTAGTGTTATAAAAAGGAAAGTCATTCTTAATCATAAAATGTAAACTATAAAACAGGAGGAGGAATTTGTTTCCAGGAGCTGCCAAAACAAACTGGGTGGCTTAAAACAACAGGAATTTATTCTTCCAGATTTCAGAGCCAAAAGTCTGAAACCAAGATGCTGACAGGGCCATGCTCCCTCTAAGCTCTGCAGAGAAACCTTCTCGCCTCCTCTAGCTTCTGGTGGCTGCCAGCAAACCTTAGCAGTCTTTGTCTTGAGCAACATCATCCCAATTCTGCCTCTGTCGTCTTCACATGGCTTTTTTGCCATCTGTCTCTATCTCCTGTGTTATTCTTATGAGGACGCCAGTCATTGGACTTAGGGTCCACCCTAATCCAATATGAAATTATCTGAATTTGATTACAACTGCAAAGTCTCTTCTTTCTAAATAATGTCATGCTCCCGTAGAATTTTACCAAATCTTTGGGGAATGATACAGTTCAAGTCACAACAGACTCTCTTGAATAAAGAGAAAGAATAAGAATGAGAGTTCAGTTAATGTAACAAAAAATATCTTCACCTCTAAATACACAACGATGACCAGTTCACAGTGAATGAGGAAACCTCAAAATGGCTGGTCAAAAGGCAAAAATCAGTTTTCATTTCTCTTGTCTAATTTCAAATTAGATTTGCAACGAACATTCCTGATCTTTATTCCACCTTCACTCCCTCTCATTAACCAGTTTTAATTTTCAAATATATTGCTTGAATTTTAGAGGCTGAAATACTAGTTTTATAACAAGAAAGGAAAAAATAAAACAAATTTTTTAAAGTCAGAAGTGATCTGCTTTGCCCTTTTAAAGCACTGTTCAAATCTCTAATGTAGTATGTGGTCTTTAATATAATATGTGTTTGTGGACACACTCGTTATATATTTATATATACCCCACAGCCACACTGTGCTTCCCAGTGAGGGCCAAGAGAGCGCGAGTGAACCTGCAACGGGGGCTCCTCCACTCAGTGTGAGCGATCCAATCAGGTAAGACTCTCATAACCTGGCAAAAAACAGCACGGTGCTTATACTCCAGAATTTCAGATGGAAAGCAAAGTAAGTTCCATTATTAAATAATGACATACACTTACAAATAGAAATTAAACGATCGACTCATTGTGTTAATAAGAAAGAAATTCAAGACATAAATATAAATCATCTGAGATTAAAATAAACTCTGAGAGACTGACACTTTGGTGACAGATGACTGAGGGTTCAGCCTGCTCCCAGAGCAAATACATCAAATGTCTCTAGTTCATAAGATTTGTTTGCAAGACAGTAGTTAGAGATGTTTGTTTAGTATATTCCCTGGTAATTAAGAAACACAGAAATGACATGTTTCATACTGTGTTTCTTTTTAGGCAGCATGAAAGCAAGTGTCAAAATGCCCCTTTACATACCCATTTTACATTCATCTCTGCAGCTCCATAGAAGAGAAAAAAAGGAACATTTTCCATGGTTTTTGCTATGAGCAAAATATGGTTATATTTTAGATCTAGGTCTGGCATAAACACTAGATTAAGACACTCCTTTTTTTCCAACTCTGAAAATTATAACGCTTAAGAGGGAAGAAAGGTCACAGACATTGCACTTAAAAAATTCGAAGATATACTAAAGAAGCATCTCTGTGTAACTGAAGGCCCAAAGACTACCTTTACCATAAACGTTTGCGAGCACAGAAACGTTCTTACCAAATGGACGAGGAAACACTAAATCTTTGTTCACATGGAAAAGAATCATTCTTCTGAGGTCCTTAAATCTAATTTTGACTTGTGAGAAAAGCCACAGACTCTCAAGTCTCCTCCAGGTCCAAATCTCTAAGATTCAAGGACATAGCAAGTGCTCTTCTTTCTCTTGGAGAAGGTAAACAGCATTAAATCTAAATGAGTCTTCCCTGAAATATAAGCTCTACTCCCCTCCTTCAATGTCCCTCTGCATTGGCTATGTTTGTGAAGACTGTGCTCCTGATGAAGTATTACATAAATTATCCAATAGGCAGGAAAACACCAGTGCTGAACAGTAAACAACACACGTCTTTTTTGAAGAAATGACCAGGCCAGAACTAAAGGAACTCAGATGTTTCAAATCTGCTGAGCAATCTTCCAAGTCAACAGGAAAAGAGAAAAAGAGGTTAGAACCAAGTAATAATGTGCAATAGAGCCATCATGTTTAACTGAATGTGAGACTCCACTTTAAAACACATCATTATTTCATAGGCTACTATCGTTAAACTGGGGAGGGGAGTTGTGGAGGGAGATAAGAGAAACTTTTAAGCTTTTAAGAATTAAAATAAATGTAGTGCATTTCTAATAAGGCCAAGAAGGCAAGATATATTTAATAAATATGAAGCTCTACTTCTCATCTATCACAGCTGAATAATCTTACTGCAAAAACTACCATACACTACTCCTACCCTACATGCATCCCATGTGATTCCTGTCAAGTATAATCAATCTACCTGCAAGTGCACCTCCAATAGTTAAGAATACAGTATGGGAACCGTATGGAAAAGAACACAGAAGACACCTAACTAGCTTACAGCTTAGCCAAACATCAACCATTGAAGTCACTTTCACCGATATGGGAAAAGTTTAAAAACTTAAATTTGGTCCCTTGGGAAATGAACAGTAGAGCTAGAAATAGCCTGTGGCACCCCAAGCTCACCCTTCCCTTCGCATCAACTCAGGGTGAGTAACAATCAGAAGGCAAATGGCAGAGACACGCAGCCCCTAACTCTGCTTGATGCAGGGTCCTGTGGCAACATGATCAACGAGAACCATTCCTCTTGCACCCAAAAACTGAGTCCAGATGTCTTTCTGGTGCCTGGGAAAGATGCTGCAGCATGACAGCTGTGTGATGCTCCCATGCTGAATAGCTGCATTCTGACCAGGCACATGCTTTGACCAATGAGGTATCAGTGCATTCATAAAGAAAACATTACTAAAAAGAACTCTGTCCATCGAAATTAAAAATTAGCATCCTCTCTTGATTTTTTTTGTCTGCTAAAGTCACAGTAAATAAGGGGCAGTTTTGCAGAAAAACGATAAAGGGACTACTGCATTCTATGTAATTAAGCAATATGCATACGCAAGCAATTAAGTGTATAGCATGAAATAGCAATAAGCATCCAGCACAACACAAATTACTCAACACATTCATCTCACCACACTTTTTTAATTGAAAGAACTGGTGACCCAGATAAAGCAGTGAGTTGAAAAAGCAAGTGAATTCAAACAGTAAGATACATTGGTTACAAGTACAGCTTTTGGGCCAGGCCTGGGTTCTGTTCCCAAGAGTCCCATTTGCCAGCTGTTTGACCTTGTACAAGTACCTTGAAGTTTCCAACCTTCAGCTTCCCAACATGCAAAATAAAGACAATAAAATCTTCACCTTATATGGCTTTGACTTTGAAAGCAATCAAATAGACAGCACAGGTAAAGTTCTTGGCTCAGCGCCTGGCTCACGGTAAACATGCAAAAGGTTATATGCTATTTATCATCAGTACCAGCAAGAACACTACCAAGCTATGCAATTCTCCAACCCTCACGCTTGTCTCCTCCTCTGAATTTCTTGTGTATGCTCCTTTTGTACCTTTCCCAAAGCACTTTTATTCCATTTTGTAATGTTTATTTGTATTTTACCCTGATTCACCCACCCACCATTCCCGTCTACCTTCAGAAACATCTTTGAACACCTTTGGTAACTAACACAGTACTGAAAAATATTTAAGTGCTATAGAGATGCTAAAGAAATTACCTGAGCAATGAATGAATGAACCATGAATGAACCTAATTGCTGGTTTACCTCTGAGATGCTGGTATTCACTGCCTGTCACAGTGAAGACTGCTGAAGAAGACTGGCATAAGCTGGTAGCCTAGGTGGCAGCCAGAGGTCCCCAAGTATTTCCACTTCCCTCCATTCAGAAAGATGAATCTACACAATTGCTTCGATTCAAAGGAGACACTAATGTGCTCTGGTGGAACTGTGCCAGCCTGACCCATAAATATCTTTATCAGGAAGAGTCAAAACTATTTAATTCATTACAGACTGAGAGTTTAAAAAGCTAGAGAGGATTAAGCAGTCCACACTCCAGTAATGGGCCACAAAAAAGACACAGTTCCAGTTAATACAGCTACCTCTGTAATGGAAAATGCACAAAGAAGATATGAGAGGGTGCACATAAGGAATTCCTTATTCAATGTCTACAGAAAAATAACCAGGATTTTGAAGAAGATTCTACCAACATGATATAAGGGAAAGAAAAAATGTATTTAAAGGAACCCCAATCAAGAACTAGGTACATGCAATAAATTGACCCAGAGAAGGAATGACAGCTGGTCAGAGTATACCTAACAGAAGAGCTACCACGCCAGCAAAAGAGGTAACCAGAATTAATTGGACAGGCTGCCAGAGACAAACCAAAAGAATTCTCTAAATTCAGCAGTAACTCAATATCCTAGTTAGAGGAAGTCACCATGCAATGATACCATAACTTCAACAGAGCTGGGCAAACATGTTTGCATCCTGCCCTGTGGCAAAAACAACTACCCGCCTGCCTAACCGTAGACAGGCAGGCTCTGATTAGCTGCCATCCTGTGGAAGCAGAGTTTAGCTGATTAGCACTGCCACTTTTAAAAGATTCTCTACCTAAAGGGATTTCAAAAAAGAGAGAGAACAGAAGGGGAAAAATGAAAACAAAGCTTTTATAAGTGGGAAGGAGAAGAAGAGTAAAGGGAGGAGAGGGGAATGAGAAAAAAACAAACGAATTAAGACATACTATGTACAGGTACAAATCCCCTAGGATGAATGTGATCATTATGTATGATAAGTATGCACTAATAAAAATAAATTTTTAAAAATATATAACAAGAAAAAATCTCTACCTAATGCTTCCAGGCCCCAAGAAACAAACTCAAGCTCTTTCGCTCTCTCTCTCGACCACTCCTGATTCTAGGTGACGTATTTCCACCAGCAAAATCAAGGACTCATGTATCTCCAGTCCAACCTCCTAACACCTACATTTAAATCATGTGACACTTATTTCTCCAGGGGCAATTTACTATACACTCCAGGTGCAATGAAGACAAAGAATTTACCATACACACTTAACTTCAACCTGTATGAACCACGTTCTCTCAAAGAGAAAGAAGACGGGTGAGGAGCAGAAAGGGAGCAGAAATTGCTATCAGCACCTCCCATCCCATCTAAAAACAGGACCTCACTCTAGACTGTTCCTGATCTCAGACAATACATCTAACTAGTCTGAAACACACAATTTTATCAAAATGACACACTAAATGTGTTTTTGGGGTTATTTTCACTGTGTACAATCTTCATCTCACACTGACTTGGACTCAACTACCCCAAAAGGTAAAACTTCACTCTAAATTAAAAGCCACAACTTCTCTAAGTGATAAGCTATAGACTATGAACACCGTTGATACAAGTCTGAAACCAGAAAAAAATGACTTTTCCAGCTACAGCAATACTTATACAAGCACAAGATTCATCACTTCCAAATTCTTAGTACTGGTCTTTCATCTGAAAATATTCCTCAACTATCAAGATCACAGAAAACCTCCCTGGGGCTGGGGATATAGCTCAGCAGCACAGCCCACGGTCCTGAGTTTGATTTCCAGTACCAAAAAAAAAAAAAAGAAGGAAAAAGAAAAAGGGAAACCTCCCTGTTCCATAATAGCCTACACCGATTCCACTCAGATGACAACACTGACAAGGCCACTGCCCCGAGCAATGATAAGCCTACAAACAAAGCACGCTTGGGGGTTGTTCTGAGTCACTGAGTACACCCCAGAACTGTTCTTTGCCTCTCTAATCCCTTGGTAATCCTCTACTAGAGAGGCATACTCAGCCTCACAAGTTTGTTATAAGGGAAAAGTATAAAGTCCTCTGAGAATAAACAGCGAACAAGATAGGAAACAGTGAAAAGGCAGACTTTTATTAAAGTCTGAGAATACAAACATTGACTCTAATAGGGCAAGATGGCGGCGACAGGCTGGTAATGAGGTGCTGCGAGATAACCACAGCAGCCCATCCCTGACAACCGCTCTAGCTCAGTACACGTCCCAGATTATGTGGGTTGAGGAAATATAGTATATTCAATTATGTGGCCTACTTTTACCAGAAAATCCTCTACCATGCTGATCCCTGGGGCTGCCAGATATGTATGGAAAAGCGCTGAATGCTCTTCAAATTGGGTTTCAGATGCTTCCGAGGCTGCATTAATTCTGTAGATGTGTTTATTCTGTACCTCCCATTTACATACCAAAAGTAATGCTTCAAAACCTATTGTAAGTTGCAGGTTTTAAAGACAATTTCAAACATAAATACTGAAACTGTGTAGATCTGGCTTTACTCAGACCTAGGATACACCTACATTACAGAATTAAAAGAAATAAATATTTTCTGCTATTGATTTATTAGAATGAGGGAGAAAGGGAAATTGATGGCATTAAGGACCCCACACACTATGACTATCCAGAAACTGTGTTCTTCTGGTCCCCAGCGTTGATCACTGAAGAGAACTAATAGATGCTAAAATCATTATTAGAACCTAAGAGTTATTAGAACCTCATTAGCTGAGTCCAATTACAGACAGAAAGTCAAGCTATTTTAGCTGAACATTCTTACCAATGGAAAAAATAGAGCCTTCTTAATCACTTTCATTATCAAAACAGACTCCCTGCTGGAGCCTTCTAATTGGAAGCCTACCATTTTAAAGACATTTGCATTTTATCAAACTATATTGACAGGACTAATAGAAATAGCTTCCAGCTTCCTATCTTCTAGATATGTGAAGGCAGCTGTGGGATCCACCGTAACAAAACAGGAAGACCAGGATAGGACGCTGGGCGTTCCCCCACGCAGGCATCAGATTGGAATCTCACCATACTATGAAGCAGCCTCTCTCCTGTTCTACATATAAAGTGTCCCTAAGACAAAAGTGTTGTCATCAATCAATAAAGGAACAAAATCAGAAACAGTGTAGATGAGCATGTGACAATGAATGGTTTTGCATGCAAGACACTCTGCGCCGTCCACAGATGGCTCTCTCTTCCCGTCTTTCTAACACAGACTCTCTCTAGACATGCCGGTGCTACAGTGCTATTGCCATGAGCTCTGTTTTGTTATTTATAGAGGTTATAAAAGTACACAGCACTTTACAAACCACAGAACATAGGCACCAGAGCCTGGAGGAACTCAGCCTAAATTAGACAGGGACAAAATGGTAAGGAAAACATGAAAATATTTAGTTGTACCAAATACATGGCAAGAACAATTCTGGAAGATGGTTTAAAAAAAAGACTAATAAATAGTGACACGTAAGAAGTTCACATAAACCAAAATCAGCCCACTGGTAATCCAAAGCCTGAACTCCTAACACTATCTTTTTCTGTTTGGGCTGCTATAAGAAAAAACCACCTGAGACTGAAAACTTTATAAAGAACAGAAACGTACTTCTCACAGTTCCACAGGTTGTGAGTTCAACGTCACAGCAGCAACAGCCTTTGCTTGCCAACCCCTGCCAGTCAAAATGGTGTCTTCTGCATTTGCCAAAAGGGGGAACACTGTGTCTTCCCATGGCCGGAAGGATAAAAGGAACAACTTCCCTCCTCAAACCCCACATAAGCATGGATCCTCTGTGACCCAAAGTCCACAAAATTCTCCATCTCTCAGCACTGTTACACTGGGAATTAAGTTTCCAACGCATGATTTTAGGGGGCACATTCACAACATAGCAAACATTAAACAATTTTGATTTTGTAACCATATGATGCCAAATTCACCCAAGTAATATTAAAATGTGAATGCCCAATAAGCATTCAAATGTTTATAGAGAAAGAATATAGGGAAGAAAATGGGTCAAAATATGATCTTATAATGGGTCTGGGGTGCTGCAAACTTATTAGCTATACTAATAAGTGCTGTCTACAAAGTGAGGGTCCCAAGGTGTTTTTCAGCTAAGGGAGTCATCACATTCCTTATCCTCCTTGAAAAAGGAGAGACTTCATCTTCTAAAACTTCTACAAAGGAAGAATCTCCAAAGTCATAGAAAGCTACAACGTAAGAAATTCTCTTTAGGTTTCAGCTTCAAAATCTTTAATTGCGCTATTTAAAGTTTGTTTCTTAACACACTACTGTCCTACATGTGCCAGGGACTGAGAAAAATTGGTAGACAAATGTTGTTAGTATTGAGTTTTCCAATTACAAAGGACCTAATGCTGCCACACAATTCTGTGATATATTATTATTCCTGTTTTGCACAGAGCTCAAGGAACTTCCTCAAACATGCAGGAGATGGAAGTGTGACACAACCAGTGTTATCTAAACACAAATGCCTGCTTCATGACCTCTCCTAACACACTACCACAGACAGTCAAAAGCAATCAGGTTCACTATCTAAATGCAAACCAAAAATGCTCAGTAGTTGAACGTTAAGTAGAAATTCAAAACATCCTACGCAATCCCTCCACCTCTAAGCTCACTGAGGGTGAACATCACAGAAAGTCTCTTGGTGCTACTTTTCTGACACAAACCACGGGAGAGCCCAGTAGTATGATGTGTTCTTAAATGTCATTTGTAGCCAATCCTAAAAATAATCATCCAACTGAATCTGATGGCCTTCTCACATATTTCTCTTTAGATTCCCAAAGAGCATGTTACCAATTCACTGCAAAAATCAGGCTTTAATCTTCTTCCATTCATCAACAGTCCCACCAACTCCCTGGTCTATTCAAAGGAGAAACCATCTGCAGTAGTTCTGCCCGATTTCCCCTGGAATTTCAGCTTCAACTGCTTGGTTTCTGAACCCTCAGCAATGGGAGCAATTTACCTCGATCGACTTCACCAGTCACTGTTGCAATTTAGCTAAGACATTTCCCAGGGGCCTATTAGAAAAGGTTCCAATTTGAAAACCTCACATCTGATCCTACAAACCAGTCCTGGAAATATCTTTTGGTACCAACTTACAAATTATTCTTTTTCTGATCCCAAATTCTTCACTTTGGTATAGAAATGCAAACAGAAAATAAGAGAAAGACAAGCTTTCTGAAAATCAGCACAATGAAAACTCAAATATGCAAACATCCAGCTACACTGTGATAATCACAACCTCTGACGTGTGTATCAAGGTTCTGACTTGGTTTGGTTTTGTTATTCCAGTCGATACTAAGCAAACTGAAGGTGGCAGCCCAGAGCAGAGGGAACCTTCAACAGCTTCTGCAATATAGCAGCATCTGAAACCTAATGAGTATGTGGAGTTCCTTCCAGAATTAAGGACCATGAAAACCCAAATTGCACTATTAAAATACTTCACACTCACACACACATTGCACCTACTCAGTGGAGCTCACCAAAAGCAATGAGGAACTTCACATTATGTCGGAATGGGCAAGGGATATCAGATAACTCCTCTGGCAAAGGAAATGGAAAAACTTTTTAATTAACATTTTTTATTATCAAAAGGTAAAAAATAGCAACGTTCACACTACCTTTGTGAAACCCAAACATTCAGTTTAGAATTACACGCTATCCCATAAATAATTATATCATTATTTGAAATTAGACTTAATAGACCATGACAGTGTATCCAGCAGGTCTCAACTGATCCTTTTCTATAATACTGGTGCTCTGAAATAGAATGTGGAAAAAAATCATCATTGTTGTTTAAAATAATGTCACCAGAAATTAAGTTTCTCTAACAAAACAGAAAATTTGCTCTCAAATGTCAATAAATCTGTGGACAAATATCTAATTACTATTAATAGAAATAACTATAAACAGTAAGTCATACTTAATTTGACCGAATATACACATTACCATATACAGTTCTTTGATTTTAGCAAACACATATTTTTATACCAGGACAATTATCAAAGATTAAAATGACAGCTTTACATACTTCTAAATACCCTGAATTCACAAAGGCCTGTCACCTGAACATGTCTGAGAACCACTGCTACATTTACACAAAGTGTTAGCAGAATTCCCAATGATCAGGAAGATGGCTCCCTAAGAACAGTAAAAAAGGGACCCCCAGGATGCGTAATTCCAAATGCAGTACTCTTCTTCTCTGACAGCAAGGACAGGCTAAAACCTTCAGAGATTTCTTATCTGCCTTAAATTTAATTAGAGAGCTTATTCCTGCTTTCTGGGTAGAATCTCTACGTATGTTTCAAAGGTAAGTGACCAAGATGAGCGAAATGACAGAAGACCCTGATTTATGATGGTACTTTTTCTCTAGCAACAGTACTGCTCAAAATCTATAGCCACAGGGCAGGTACTATGTTCCACACGGACAGGTAGTATGTTCAATGCACTCCATGTGGGAAAGCCTGCTGTTTCGGAGCAGCAGGTCTCAGAATCCAGACCAAAGACTCTGCTCCTCTCCTTTTTTACCCTTTTCAACTACTTATATGCATGAAGCCAGAATTCCTTCAAAGACTTCAACTAAAATAACATCAAAAAAGGGATAAGGCAGAAGGCAGGAGATTCCAGCTGTCCTTTTATTAAGCCACACATTAAACAGCTGCAACCCCTCCCAAAGAAATGCATCACCTTTCTTAATATTTTTTGATAGCCAATTGCTTTTCATAAAAACAAAGTTACTTATGTTAACTGCCATGGGCTCGTTATTTTTTTAATGAATTAATATTTTCAAAATTCCCGTATTTCTAACACAGTATCAATTGTTATAATTAATCCACGTACTCTTAAGAGTAATGTAATGAGACTCTGAAACCAGGAAGTTTGAGACCACTACTTCTAGAAACTCACAGAGAACAAACAGTATCAGAGAAGCCCAGGGCCGGAGAGCCTTAAAGTACAGCTTCCTCTGCAAAACTGGCTTTTACATATGGGAGTACAGGTAACTCTCATAAAAAGAAACTTTAAGTTTAAAAAGCTCACTCAACTCTTTATCTGAACATTTGTTTAGCACTGCCCTGAAACAATATTCTTTCAGTCTTGCAATATATTCATTTACTTCTGCACAATTTTACTGTCATATAAATAAAATGATCTTTGCCTTTTTGATCATAATACTATATCCTAAATAATCTAAGTACATATATAACCTTTATAACTTTGATAAGTACAGAATTAGAATATACTTATATCAAATAAAAAAAGAATTAGTTATATCTATTTATCTATCTCAAACTGTGTCTCTTGGTACTCCCTGGTATCTTAAAATAACTCAAAAATATCATAATGAATCTTCAATAGTCCAGAATTTACTTGATTATTCCCCTACTCCTGGATATTTAGCTATTTCTTCTTCTGAGAGACCTTACTACAGTATACATCTTTAGACACAGAGCTTGGCTCTTCTTTTAAATTCTGTCTTTAGAGGGAGCTGTAAGAGGAAAACTCTGATAAAGATTTTGTGTATTAAAAAAAAAGAGAGATGTTTTGCATTTGATGAAACCACCGACACATTTAGCCAGACTAACTACTTGGTCCCAACAGCAAAGGACATGATCCCACTCCATATACAATGTTTCACAATTATTTCTTAAAAATAAAGACGATTTTACAAATCTACCATAGCTAGAGCTCAGTGAAGAAGTTACTTCAGAATTTAAGCCTGCTTCACACGAGAGTCAGCTTCATATGTTGATATGCCCTTGGGTCTCAGTCATTATAGATAGGAAGTTCAGGGCAAAATCCTTTTGATAGACTAGGATGCCTAATACATTTAGGTAACTGCTATAGATTGGATTACATTCCTTGACAATTCTTATGTCAAAGCCCTAACCCAAGTATCTTCAATTCAGGACCATAAGCCCTGATATGACAGAAGCTCTCAAGAAGAGATCAGGACAGGAGATATGAGGGGAACATGTGTACATAAGAGACAATGAAAGAGCAGCTCTCTGCAAGGCAATGAAGAGCCTCAGAGGAAACAACCTAAGACCAAGGGGTACCAAGAGCCTCTGGAACTGTGAGAAAATAAATCTCTGTTGTTTAAGGCAAGTCTCTGGCTTTCTGTTGTAACACCCCTAGCAGACTAATAAAATTATCAATTCAAGCCCTGAGTGTACAAAGGGTACCTCCCTATATACTCTAAATACTTTTATCTTAGTAAGTTTTTGGTTGCTGGGGAAAATACCTGACAACCCACAACTTAAAGGAAGAGAGAGATACTTCGGTTCACGGTCTTTAGAAGATTCCATTCATAGGGGCTGGCTGCAAGGCAGGAAGGGCATGGCGGAAGGGCCTGGCAGAGGAGGCCTAGGGCAGCCAGGAAGCCCAGAGAGGGGGCAGACGGAGCTGTGAAGGAACCCAATCCACCAGGTCACTCCCCTGTGAGCCACCTCTTCTGGCCAGGCCCCACTTCACCACAGCAAATTTGGCTGTGCATTGGTCAGTGGGGTTAATCCAGTGACGAGTGCGATGCTCCTTGATCCAATCACTTTCTAAAAGCGCCCCCTCCGACACATGAGGCTTTTAGGGGACATTCTAGATCTAAACCATAACACCTTTCATTTACAGACATAAAGATTGCATTTCCTGAGGTGATGTGGTCACCTGTGGCCATGAAAAGTCAAGGAGAAGATTAGAGAAGAAACTTTATAGGTCACTTTCACTCACACCAAAATTCTTTGTATTATACATTAAAAACAATTATAAATGAAAGCCTCAAGTATTTCTGAACATCAACACCATACTCATAATTTAATCCATTAACTTCTGAAAGACACTTGTTCAGGGTGCTCAAAAAGCAAGCAATGGTTCTGAACAAAACTTTGTCAAAGGTACAGACCTTTGGAGAAAACTGTAAGGACCCATATCTGCTACACAACAGATGTACCTTTCAAGAAACCCAGAAATCAGGATAATTTAAAAAGACAATGGCTGTGATCAAGAGGAGGAACTTGCAGAGACATGAAGATAATTTTAACAGTTTCCAAGCAAAGACCGGGGTTAAAAAAGAGGCCAAATGAGTGATATGCCAGATGGATGCTAGCTTTGAACCATGGAATAAAATCTAACCAAAAGTAGAACTTGCAGGTTTTCAAAGCTAAAGACTTATAGGTAAAAATGGAAGGTTACTGAGGCTTACAGAACAGTTACAACTACACAAGTGTTACTTTAAAAGTCTCTTTCTCTACAAATCTTGTCTTAGCTTTTTTTTTTTGCTAGTTTTCCTTCCTTAATGGACCCTTTCTCAGCTAATGAAGGAGATAAAAATACCCCAGTATACACCAGATAAAGAAGTGAGCACAGTTTTCCTGTCTTGAGAGTCCCAAAAGACCCACCAAACCATAGCTGACAGAGTGATAAAAACACCAGCAGCTGTATATACTGAACCCTCAGGTCTAGGAATTTCCTTTACAAAGGAATTTACAGACCCATTTTTTAAAGCGCTGTCCTTCCTACAACCCTCACACAAAAAGAAACTTGCTTAGATTCCGAGATGATTAACAGTTGAAGCCAGAGAAGCTGAACTGTAATTAGATGCAGGCAAAATATTTAAAGTTTTTCAGCCTGCTAATCTTGTCCTTGATGACCAAAATGATAGAGCTAGGTGGCCTAGAAAACCATATGGAGATGCGATGAAAACTGTGTGTACCAGCAGTCCTAGTTAAGGTATATATGGAGAGCAATGTACCGCTTGAAATCTATTTTGAAGTCTTTCTATCCCATTTAAATGTTTCCCAAAATTATATTATGCTATAAACTGAAACGCTAAGGATCTACAAATTCGTTCAGAACACAGTTTGCAATTATTATGTAGTTTCTAGTTTCTCGGGTCCATGTCATTGCAATGCCAGCAATCAGTAAATGCCTAGACCCACACACAGTAAGGTCTCAATGCTTAAAAGCAAGGACAAACAGCTTAATAATGAAAAGTTGCCAAGGGAAAAAATCTAACACTTAAAGACAACTATTGGATATAGAGATAATTAGGAAAAAGAGTTTGCAAAGGAGTTTCCCTTAATGATGGCAGCAAAGAGAAGTTGGAAAAGCAAAACATATGTCTGAGAGATGCTCTTTGAGACTCTTACAAAGTTACACATTAACCTCATAACTAATTTCCTATTGTCATAAAGGCACATAATGATTTTCCTAAGCAAAGCTAGGAAAGTTCAAAATTAGTAGTGTTGTTAAAGACAAACAAAATATTTTGCATTCAATGGCTATGAGCAAGATATCAGATTCTTTTAGAGAGCACACAAAAAGAAAGGAATATTTGCAAAAGGTCTCCTATGTATTATCTTATTCAACCTCATTTACTAAGTAACAGTCTTTACACAGTCATCATTACAGTGCTATTTTACATAATCAAACACAAACTTAAACTTGGTTATCATCCCAACATCTCAGACTTAGAGGTAGAGCCGGTTTCAAACACAAAGTAACCCAATCTTTTAATGTCCATTTCTTCTGCATGATTCTCCCTTGGGACCTTCACATAATAAATTAGTAGCACAGATTAATGAGACTGACTTATGAATCAAATAAGTCAAAGTCGCCCAAATGCAAATCATATGTGGACTCTGGATGACATTTCTAGTCCATGCCTGGTATTCTGGTGTACGGTGCAAGGAGGGTGAGGTCAGCCCTCAGGGAGACCAAACAGCCTGATATGGGGAGTTAGAACCCCAAGCAGGGTAAGAAAAGATGGGAATGAAGGAGCCCGACTATGGCCAGCAAGATTCTCCACTTGAGCAGGAAGGGGTTCTGGTTTGGGGTGCCATAAGGTATCTACCTAGGTGACAGGATGGTGGCAGACATGAGTGAACTGGATGCACACAGGGAGAATGACCAAATCAGTAAATACATTAAAGGTAATAGAAGCAAGGCTTCTCACTGTTGGAGAAAGAAGTCACAAATACAGGAAGGGAGAAAACAAAACAAACCCTATGGGGTTGGGGTAGAATTGGAGGTGCTGATGTAATAGTTTTCAACACTAATATATAATTATGGAAATACAGATGTATATATGTGTATTCACACATATACTCTCTAGCTCTGATCAGATGAATGGGTCTAGAAATAACAACATTCCAGAAATAATGAGCACACATAATGATCAGATCTTAAATTACGATTTTCTACTAAGAGGAACAAGACTCCTCAGAAACAGGGCTGACTCTATGGCTGAGGTGGAGATGCTCTGATAAGCCTTGTGATGGTCAATACTGTCAACCTGACGGGATTAGGAGACTCCTGGAGAGGGGGCTGGAGTGTGGGGCTAGGGGTGGAGTTGGTTGTTACTCATCAGTAGATTAAACTACTGATGTTCATAGCTAAATATCTGGAAGTAGACCCCACGGAGGAGGTGAGTTACTGAGGTCATGCCTTTGGAGAATATATCTCTCACTAGCGCTCCCGTGCTCTGCTTCCTGGCTGCCATGCCGGGAAGCAACTTTGCTCTGCCAGGCCCTTCCACCATGACGTTTCTGCCTTGGAGCCAACCAATCAGGGACAGAGTCCTCTAAAGCCATGAGTCAAATTAAACCAATCCTCCTTGAAACGGCAGGTATCAGATATTCTGCCCAAGCAACAGAAAAGCTGCCCAGTGCAAGCCTCACCCAGGAAAGCATAGAAGAGATCAAGGAACAACGGGAACATGTCAAAAGGACACAGAAGCTAGTTTAAAAGAGACCTCACTGGCCAAGTCTGGGACAATTTAGCTACCCAAATACAAAGTAATATTAGTGGACCATAGCTCATTGAATAAAATATGGTATTAATTTTAGATTAATGAGAATTGAACTAGGCATGGTGGCACACATCAGTAATTTCTACGCTTAAGAAGCTGGGGAAGGAGAAGCGTAAGTTAGAACTAGCTGAGGTTACAATGTGAAACCCTGTTTCAAAAAAGCCAAAAGAGAATTTACACAGTTTCAACACATCATTTATTAATTGTGTTAAAGGAGTTAGCTTACAGAAGGAAAGCCTGATAGGCATGATCTTAAATCACATGCTACATCCAGATAATTCTCTTCTGTTCATTAAACTGATTGTACATGCTGTATAATGAGCAATATGTACCGGTTTCTTTAAAAATCTGAAAGTAACAGCTGCAGTTTGAAAACTGCCTATTTCAATTTTTTACTGTATCACCATGGATTTCATATTAATTAAAACATATTAGCAAGATTTTACTACAAAAATATACACCTCAACACCACAAGATTTGGCAGCAGTAAATGTTGAAACTAACCACAGTTTCAACACCACTGGCATACACATCAGAAATTTAGCAATAAAAAACTGCAGAAAATAATTCTGGTCATGTCTGCAGGCTGTTAAGCTTTAAAATTAACATAAATCTTTTGATATACTATCAATCTCACACTCAATAGAGGGAATTCACAGTAGGGATGGGGCATGGAATGTCAATTCCGTAAGGACAGGGGCTGTTTCTTTAACAGATGACTTTTAATGATGTGCTTTACACAACTCACTGAAACAACTGTGGAGGGCAGAATACACCTGGGAACGAAATAAGGACATGAAGTAGCACGAGCCTATCACACCTTTCTCGCCACAGCACTTTTGTGAGCTTTAATTTTCTTGTTTGTCAGATGGGGACAGTCGCAGAACCTATCAACAATGCTGTTTTGTGACTTGTGCAGTTTTAAATGTTTAGGATTTACTTAGTTAAATGGTGGCTACTATCATTTTCTTATTATGAGGTTAACTGTCCTCTCCAAAAATGAATTTTGGTAGGTGCTCTACAAAGAAGCCCCGGGAGTCAGGAAAAACTTGTAGCACAGCAATTGTTTTACATTTGTCTCACACTCATGTTCCAACACAAAAGCACAATGGTAGGAAAGGTTTTCAAAAATAAAGTGAAGAGACAAGCCTCCTCTCCAAGAAAAAACACAATAGTAAGGACATAGAAGGTATTTCCAGAAATACTTAAGGAGGGTCACCAGTCACTAAGACAGTGGGCAAGGCAAGCCACAGGTTAGGAAAAAATGTTTAAAACACACATTCTACTAAAGAATCATATTGAGAACAAACCTCACATTCATACTAACTAGTAAGAAAAAGACAAACCAGTTTCAAAAAGTAAAATCACCAAAATATCTGAGCAAGCATCTCACAAGAGCTATCCAAATACAGGCACCCAATAACCTTCTAAAAAATTACTCAACATACTAGCTACCAGGGGCGTGCAAACTGAAAACAAAATGTGATGCCATCAGAAACAAACCAGAAGAGCAAAAATTAAAAGCACAAAAATGATAAATGTTGGCCTGGATGTGCAGTAACTATCATGCATTGACAATGGAAAAGTATTTAGCAATGTCTAACATTAAACATTAATCTACTCTATGACCAAAAAGTACTATTCCCAGGTATGCCCAAACAAAATCAAATGTGCCCAATGAAGCGCATATGTGAGAGTGTTAGCAGACTTAGTGTAATAGACCCAAGCCGAAAACAATCTAAATGACAACAAATAAAGAATGGATAATTGTAGTTTATTTATACAATGAAATACCGTAAAGAAGAGAATCACTGCTGATACAAATAGCATAGATAAATCTCACAGAACTTACACTGCACGAAACGGGCCAGAAACTAATGTGTACTATAGGGTATCTATTGCTATGATTCCACTTAAGTCAAGAAGAGACATAACAAAACAAATGTGAGAACAGAGGTTGCCTCCAAGGATCAAAAATACTGTCTGCATATGGACATGAGAGAATCTCTTAGGATGCTAAAAGCATTCTACGTCTTGATTTGGGTGGCAGACATGCTGGTGCATAACACATATCTTTAAATTCATTGAGCTATATACTTTCAGATTACTGTACTTTATACACATGACTGGATGCTGATCTCAATAAAGAAGTTTTTGTTTAAAAAAAAGCTTCTAGAAAGTGGTAAAGAGAGAGTAATATCATTTACATGTAAATTAAGAATAACTTTTATTAGTACTGGGAATAGAATTGGAAATTACTTTGAAATTTGTACACTATGCAAAGATATTATTATTCCTGGCAGCAGCTACCAATTCTACTTTTTTTGTACTTGGAATTAAACCCAGGGCCTTCGCACTAAGCTACACTTTCAGCATGCATTCATTCATTCATTCATCCATCCACTCATTTATTTATTTTCAGAGATGGTCTTGTACGTCACTAACCTGTCACCATGTCTGCCTGCAATATCTCTTAAAAAATAAAGAAGCTGTATATTTATTTAACTTATTTTGGCAACAAGTATATGATGTGAGGAAGCCCCGATTCTGTGGGGTCACAGATCCCAGTAGAGGGTAAATCTTAGACGGTAGGAATCGTAGAGTAATGGTTAAAACAGAGGCCAATGTTAAGAAGGAACTCAAGACATGCAGAAAGATCCAGTAAGGAGCAGAGTTAAGGACAGCAGAAGGTCCAGAGGCTCTATATGCTTCTGCTTTAGAAGAATGAAAATGAAATGGGAACTATCCCCTCAACTATTCTCATTTGTGATTATTTTAAATTGTACACAAATGAACTTATAGAGCTTACCTACATGGTATCCTCCTCCCCTTCTGCCCCATATGGTTTAAAACAACACACAGCTCTGAAGTGCATAAGCTCTTCCTAAAGCAGACATTTTGGGGGAGGGAGGGAGGCTAAGAAGGAGCAACACCATCACTGCTGGGATGCACACAGTGCATCTACGGGCCTCAAACACAACAATCATACGCTGACACTCCTACGGAGGCCTCACTCACTTGCTGCCTTACATTCACTTTAATAAAAGAATAACAACAACGACAAAAGTGACTTTTTACGCCAATGCCCCAAATTCCTGGTTGCCCGCCCCATTAACTTGGCACAGTTTACAGCCTGTACTCTCCAAAGGCCTGCATGCTGGTGGCTTCACAAATGACAAGGGCCTGCTACACTGTTACTTTCCCTACGCAATGTCCTCCAAGGGGAAGCCACAGTGGCTGTCTTCTTTCTAAAGCTCTGAAACACAGCTGTTCATGCTGAAATTATCACAACATCTTGTAGTCTTACAGGTCCTGAAGCTCCCTGGTGCTTACATTACATTATTTTCTATGCTGGGAACACAAGCCTCTCAGATCCCAGGATAATATTACACAGAATTCATAGGAAGCCTCCTTCTTATCACTTGAACTGGCCAAGTTTCTCCTGGATGATAAATCACTTGCATAAGCACAATCAATCCTAGTCAACCATCCATGATTCAATTACCTCAAATTGTTAAATTCACACCTAACAACGTAAGAGAATTTGAAATCAAAATACTATAGGTCAAAGGCCATATGCTGCAAATATAATCCTCCCCACAAGCCCCAGCACTCTCCCAACTAAAGATCAAACTCCCAACATATTGAAGACAAAAACTCCTCTAGTTGTCATTGGTTTGTAAAAACTTTATCTACTGCCCACTGGATTTATCAACTCTAATACTTCAGAGGCTGATACTAGGGCTCATTTTATTTGAGCTCTATAAATTCCCAGACAGTCCTAAGTATTTTTTTCAATTCACATCCAACAAATGGAAACAGTACACACTGTCTTAAAAAATTAACAGACAATTTCCATTACCAACCCCAGACTACAAGTATTTCTGGAGTGGCACCTCTTATATTTGTGGATAATACTCCTACATTCATATAGCACTGCAATCCCATTAGCAGCAGGCTTAAATTAATAAAATTGTTTGTCTTGTCAGCTTGTGTTACACGTTGTACAAACTTGTTAGATAATCAGCAGAGGCATGACAATTCATTATCCTACAGGGAGCTGATCTGAAACCAGCAGCTTCCGCTTTCAAACGGAGCCACCACATCAAATTAGACCATCATTTGCAGCCGGCTGCTGCATATTCTGAAAAGGCACAGACACAGAAACTCTGTATACATCCTATTGCTCACGAGAGACTTTACATTTCGGTCCCAAAGACAAGGCCTGGACAGCCACGTAGCATCAGTGGATTGTATCTTGAGATGTCTCCGAAACAGGACAGATTCTACTTTTTCAAGTCAGCTTGGTTGGCGAGGACAAAAGACATGGTCAGATTTCATACTAGGTTTTAGAATCAGCACTTGGCTCATGTCAAACCGCCAGATGTTCTTCTTCTACAGCAAAGAAATGGAAAAGAGGAAGAGAAATGAACTTCCTTTTGGCTCATCTTCAATCAGATGCCTCCTGCTATATCTGCACAGGTAGGGACATTTGCTTGCCACTGCACTAGCTATGAAAGAACAACACATTGCTCTGTTCTTGGGATCCGTACTACCCAATCTGTAAGCAGTGACGCAGTGAATTAAGTTAGCATGAATCTACTCAGCTATTTCAGGCCACAGGAAGTAGATGTCAGTTATAATATAGAATTTCTAGCATCATTTGCCCAAAATACAAACTGGTGTCAGGCGGAAGGCCATGTGCCAAATGCTTCTGTAAGTTCCAGAGATCACCCCTACAACTTGGCCACAGAGCTGAGTACAGCTCTGTGAATCAGAACAAGCCCGTAGACCCAAAAGGATTTGTTTAGGTCTTGGGAAATGAAGTTTTCAGAAAAGTGAAAATGCTAATGAAAAGAAGACCCAAAACTTGAACACTATATTCCGTTAGGCTTTGAATGCTGATTACTCACTGCCCTCGTCAAAAAAACAAAAACCAGTAAAATTTTTACAGGACAAAAGTAACTTTTAATCTTTTTCTCCACATGAGGAATATGGGTTTCCTGTTTGGGACAGGCTAAGTGTGGACTCATCAAGTCCATGACACAATTTCAAAACTGTCTGAGAAAGGATAACAACCTCCTAGCACACTGGTCAGGCTTGGCCATATGACTTGAAGAAGGATTAAACACCTCTGTCCTGGAAGATTCGAGAGTGACCAGCAAAAGCTGAATGAGTGAGTTCTTGACTGCATATCTCTTTTTGCTTCCCTATGATACAGTAGTGATAAAATGCCAGGTAACAAATATTCAGTCAAGGTAGATCTCAGCATAATCTGAGACAGAGCCGTAGCTTTCCTGAGAGGGGCATATGAGTGGGAACCCAGAGCCTTTGTTACTGTAACGCACCTTGCTCTAAAGTGAAGGCTGTGGGAAATTTAGTCCCAGTAAGGACACCGATGCTATAGTGAAAAGCAACAAAACATCCCATCATGCACAGAATAGGAGCCCGCAAAGCATGATGGCCCACTTTAAGAAAAATTATTTTACTCTACTTGACCTCTTCAACTTGAGCCCTATTTTCGCTCAAGAAGATAATCTGTACAATTCCAACAGAGAAATCATTTTCCATTCTCCAAACAGAAAATATGATGACACAAAATGACACACCATATTCAGAGAGTCTCAAAGCTATTTTATCTTTCTCTACTTCCCTTTTTAAAATTTTTAAAGAAAAAAAAAACAAAATTTCAAAAGAAGATAATAGGAAGGTGATAATGGTTAATACACTGCATATTGTTATCTTTAAAGTAGTTACTCACAGTATAAGATACCGGTATTTAATTGTCTAGACAGTATTAGCACAGACTTTTCTCTTCAATGAACTAAGAGAAATTAGTAGTGTAACTATCTTAACTATCTTTCATATATACACACACACACACACACACACAACTTTTTGCCTTTCCCTTCCTTCTTTTCTTCATTCCCCCATCCCAGTTTCTCTTTCCTTTTGAAGTTTCTTCCCATTTTACAATATATATTGTACCTTTTGGATCTTATTTGCTCTTCTAGCTTCTCACACTAGGTAGACAATACAATGTTTACACATGTGCATCTAGTTTATTTCACTTATGAGTATGGTCTCAAGTTGCATCCATTTACCTGTATGTCTCCAGTTTATTCTTCTTTATGGCTGGGTAGTACTCCATTGTATAAAAAGACCACATCTTTTTTATCCATTCCTTGGCTGATGGGCATTTGGGTGGTTTCCAAGACCTAGCTATTACAAATTGTGCTGCTATAACCATGAGTGCACATATATCACTTTGGCATTATGTTTTTAATTCTTCTGGGAAGATACCCAGAAGGGAAATAGCTGGGTCAAATGGGACCTCTAACCCTAATTTTTAAAGGAATCTCCACACTGATTTCCACAGTGCTTAAACTAGCCTACACTCCCATCAACAGTGGAGAAGGGATCCCTTTTCCCTACACATCCTCCAACATTTGTTATTGGTTGATTTCTTGATAATAGCCATTCTTTCTAGGGTGAGATAGAATCTCAGTGTTTTCTTAATTTGCATCTCTCAAAAGACCACTGATGTCAAACATTTTTTTCATATATTTATTTGCTCTTTGTATTTCCTCATCTGAAAAGTGTGTATTCATCTCTGATGCCCATTTTTGGATTGGGTTTTTAAATTTGGGAGGTCTGATTTTTTTTTGAGTTCTTTATATGTTCTCAATAGTAATCCTTTGTCTGAGGAACAGCTAGCAAACTTTTCTCCACATTGTGGAGTTTCTCTTCACTCTGTTGCTCATTTCTGTTGCTGTGCAAAAACTTTTTAATAAGATGAGATTCCAGTTGTTGATTATTTGTGATAGTTCCTGTGCGATCAGGGTTTTATTCATAAAGTCTTTGCCTATACCAGTGTCTTCAAGAATTTTATCTATTCTATCTTCCACCCAATTTAATGTTTCTCTTTTAATATTTAGATCTTTGATCCATTTTGAATTTAGTTTAGTGCATGGTGAAAGATATGGGTCCAATTTTAATCTCTGGCATGAGTACAGCCAGTTTTTCCAGCACCTTTTATTAAAGAGGCTGTCTTTCTTCCAATGAATGTGTTTGGCACCTTTGTCAAAGATAGGTGGCTGAGTTTGTCTAGAGTTTTTTCTGCATCTTCTAATTTGTTTCATTATTTTTGGTCTGGTTTTTTGTTTTTTGTTTTTTCCAGCACCACACTGTTTTGATCATAGTAGCTTTATAGTATAACTTCAAGTCAGGGATTGTGATGCCCCTGCATGGCTTTTGTTTCCCAGAATTGCCTTTGCTATTCTAGGTCTCTTCTGGTTCCAAATTAATTTTAGGATTATTTTCTCTCATTCTGTGAAATACACTACTGGAATTCTCATAGGAATTGCATTAAATCTGTGTAACAGTTTTGGAAGTATGGCCATTTTCACTATATTGGTTCGTCTTACCCAAGAGCAAGGGATATCTTTTCATTTTCTGATACCCTCTTCAATCTCCTTTTTCAAGGTACTGTACTACTTTTCAATGTAGAGGTCTTTTATTTACATCCTTCATTAGATTGATTCCTAGGTCTTTCTTATTTTGGATGCTATTATGAAAGATGTTTCCCTAGTTTCTTTCCCAGTGAGTATGTTATTCGTGTACAGGAAGGCTGTTGATTCTTGAGTGTTGACTTTGTATCCAGCTACACTACTGAATTTGCTTAGTAAGTCTAGCAGTTTTTTAGAGGAATTTTTTGGGTCTTCTATGTAGAGCATCATGTCACCTGCAAATAATGATAATTTAACTTCTGCTTCCTATCTTGCTAGCAGGCTGCTAGCTCCAATTCATTTCTAATTGAAAATCTACATGGGGGGAAATGTGAATAAAATACTAATAAATAGACCTTGAGGGATGGGAGGGGCGCTATAATAAAAGCTAACTTTGGGAAAGAGTTCTATTTTGGCTCTCCAGGAATCAGAATTTTCCTTTTCCATGGGATAGGCAGGGTATTGACAAAGAGGTAACCATTGTAGCAGTAATCAATTGTTACAGAACTTTTATTAGCTGGGCAGGGTTCACGAGTCAGAATATAATAAAAGTTGAACTGTGTATCTTCTTCAGAGTAAGACAGGATACAACAAATGGTGCTTTAATGAATGCAATAAAGGGCAAAAGGAAATCCGCAAGACCAGACTGCTCTACCTCCCTCGTTTATACACTGTGGGTGTTCTGCAAAAGCATCGGAAGATTTATCAGAAATGAGAGGGACATTAGACACCCGGGCATCCAAGAATGCTCTCAGAATACCTTCATCCTTTTCTTGTTATACAACCAGTAATCCTAGAAGAAGTAAGGTTTGGTTGGTACTAAGGTTTCATGTCAGGTGGCAGAAGGGAGAAGGAAGTTTTTCAATTAAAAAAACCAAGTTTAGGAAAACTCAACATCTCAATTTCATGCCAAACACACCTACAAATAACATCTGGCTCTCAGCATCCAAGACTGCAGCGAGTCTATTCTGCATTGCCTCTGCTTTTCCACAGATAAAGTATATTATTTCTTATTATCATTACAGCAGTTGGTAAAATTTTCCGGTCAGAAGCCCACCACTTAGGGAGGCTGAAGCATAAAGACAGTGAGTCCTGCCCAAAGAGACCCTCTCTCAAAAAATAAAAAGGGGCTGGAGATGCAGCTCAGTGGTAAAGCAATCCTCAGTACCACAAAAAGAAAAAAGAAACAAAAATCCATTCAGATCATCCTCCCCAAAGCACAAATTTAAAACATCTCTTCTGAACTGAGGCTCTCAAGACTCTTGACAGGAATTCATTACCCAGGAGCAGGCCCTGAACTTTCCAACTCTGCAGCTCTGAAGGGGGCTCTATTTGTCCCTAAAAAAAACCAGGAGCTACTCCAGATCACTGGGTCAATACCCTGTTTATCTCTAGGCTGCCAAACCACACAAACAGGAGTTCAGGGAACAGAACCTAATCGATGCTGCACCAGCTGTCTTTAGCAGACACTCCTGAGACCATAAGAGAAGGAGAGAGGCAGAGCTGGGTACAGAGGCCGGCGCCCAGCGCCTCATTACCAGGATGGTAAGCAGGCAAGGCCTGACCTTCCTGGACAGCCCCTGAGCTGTGAACAGCCTTTACACTTTTTGATGATATGAAAAAAATCAAAAGACTATTTATATTTAGGCAAGTGAAAAGTTTTTGAAATTCAAAATTTCAGTGTTCTAAAATAAAGATTGGGCAGGTGTGGTGGCGTATGCCTATAATATGCCTATAGTCCCAGCACTCATCTGAAAGGCTTAAAAGGATCCAGAGTGCAAGCCTAGCATCAAAATAAACAAACACGGCTGAGAATGTAGCTCAGTGCAAAGACCCTGAGTTCAACTCCCTGTACTAAGGTAAAAAGAAAAAAGAAAGAAAAGATCAGAACATGGCCATGTCCTGTCATTTAGTCCTTAGTATAATTTTCCAAGACAGGGTCTCACTGTGTAGTGCAGGCTGGCCTTGAACTCACTTGCGTAGCACAGGCTTGAGCTACAAGAGTTGAGTGGTAGTAACAGAGATGGTATGGTCTACAACATTTATTGTCTGCTCAAATATTTACTATTTGGTCCTTCGCGCACACATGCACATGTAATGCCAGTTCCTTTTCTTAATCCTCCGTAAATTCCCCTTCTGCTCACCCAAAGTAAACCATCCACAAGCCCAGAGCTAACTACGGGGGATAACTGAGGAGCACAGCAGAGCGGCCTGCCGGGCAGTGCGGCTGGCTGGGTCTCCAAAGGAAGGAAAGGGCTTGACTCCACCTCTGTTTCCAAAGCCTGACTCACAATAGATATCTAACATGTATGTTTCGTTGAAGTGCGGGTAAATGCATGCATTAACACAGGTTCCAAAATGAAGCTCACCACACAGGGCTTACATGCACCTGCTTCTTCCATATTTCCACAATATGGAGCTGGCATACTGCTCACTTTCAATACAGAGCAGAATGAAACCACTCACAATTGAAATGGAGACCAGCATGAGCAGTACCACCCCTGCTGGAACAAACTCCAGTTCTATTCGGAGGTCACATCCTAAATGTTGACAGAAAGGGCAGACAAGGAGAGAAGCTGAAATACCACATCTACCAATATGGCTGGCTGTGCTAGATCCCAGCCAACACCAGGCCCTATCCATCAGAGAGTCACAGAGCTGCAACTAGAAAGGAAGAGGGGTGCGAAGTGCCAGCTTCACACTCAGACGCTACTTGGGATTCAGGCAACAGCCGCACACAGGGTAATGCTCCCCTGAGCAGCCAGCTAGGGAAGCACCATACCTCGTCTTCACTGAGAGCTCCGGCTACAAACCCGAGAACGCTATTTGGACAGCCAACTGCCCGTGACTAGGCCAGCATTCAGAGGGTGCAGAGTAGGGGCTGGGGATTTAGCTCAGCGGCAAAAGCGCCTGCCTGGCACGCACAAGGTCGTGAGTTCGGTTCCTGGTACCGGAGAAAAACCAAAAACAAACAAACAAAAAAAAAAAACAGAGGGTGCAGAGTAGCCAGGTAACGGAATAGGGTCATTCGTTCACAGCAACAATCCCGGAAAACTGGAAAGACTCTCCTTACTTCCCAAATCCTGCCCTAGCCATGGCTTTGCTGGAACAGAGATATAGTATTACCGCAAGTCACACAGGAACCCACACCATTATCTCTCAATCAAAAGGGGTCACTGAAGCTAGTCTCTCTAGAAAGAATATCCCTGGGCCAAAGGCAGGCTATAACCTAACGTAACCTCCAGGGAACTTCCTAATTAGTGAAGTAGTCTGTCTTAGGAGCCCCGCCCATTTAACACCTGGTTCCACACATCCACATAAAGCCAGGGAAACTCCGGGGGTGGGCTGGGTAGTCTGCCAGGGGCAAGGCACACCACTTTACCACTGAAAAGACTCATCCTTGTCACTGAACTACCCTGTCCCAGCTCGTGGGCTGTAATACCAAATGGCTCATGTGCTCAGAGCCAAGCCAAAATCCACGGACAGGGCTCTAGAGAAGCTAGGAGTATTTCCTAAAGTCCAGCTTCACTTATATCTTTCAACAAAAGGGAGGAGACTGAGTGAGCTCTAACAAAAAAGTCTGCACTGAAATCCAAACAGCAACAACCCCTAAAATGAAGTTGTATGGTTATATTATCTAATTTTCTAGATCAATTTCCGTAACATCAAGAAAGAGTCCACTGTGGCCTGCTTCTACCTCTTTACAGACACTGGTAAACCAATGCAATTTTACCACCAAACCCTAAGGTGCACATCACCATTACGTATATCCCCGGCTGAAAGTGAGCTCGGAAAGAAGGGGGCCTGCGCCATTTCCTTTCCACTGGCGAGAACACGCTCGTTTTGCTGTCATCTAATTAAATTTCACTAAACTTAGCTGATTTCTCCTTAAAACAAACAAAAAAGGGAAGAAATATGAATTATTTTCTTGAGTCTAAACACACTAGTGTAAATGCACCCTCTTGAAGAAATCTCCTACATTTGATTCTCTGCCTTTGTTCCTTGTTAAAGGTACAACAGAGAATAGCTCCAAACTTTAGATCCAAAATCCCTTATCCTTAATGTGAATTCCAAAAAGCTCTGAAAACCAACAGATCAGTTGCGAGGTTACTTTAAAGACTTGATCCCATTTAATATGAACGTTCATGTTGCAATGAGGAGATACTTATGTGTTTAATTATGGGGCTGCTGCTCACAACCCACTGTGGATAGCATGGAATAATTAAAAGGTATCACATGTACCATATAACCATTGAAAATTCAAACATTTCCAAATTTAATCCCTAGTGATATTTGACAAGGACCTCCATTACCTCAATCTTCCTCTTCACCCTCACCAGCGGTCCAGCTCTGACACTGTCTGCTCTTAAGAACTGTCACACTGCAGACCTTCGAATCCTAACTCAACTTCCAACCTTCTCTCACAGTTACCATGGCCCACTGCAGCTGGTACAGCAGTCCTTTACTAAATTAAAAATAAACTTATGTGCAACTGAATCAAACGTTTTGTTGCCACACAGAATTTTATTTAACTAAACCTAACTTATTTTCAAATTCTTTTTTTTTTCTTTTTTTGGTTTTTTGAGACAGGATCTCACTATGTAGCCCAGGCTGGCCTCGAACTCACTGCAATCCTCCTGCCTCAGCCTCGCGAGTGCTGTAATTATAGGCATGCACCACCATGCCCAGCATATTTACAAATTCTTGCTAGAACACTCACATTTACAGATTTTACCTCCAACACAGCAATCTGGACCTGAACTCATTACCCACACTGGTTATCCAGGTTCCCAAACCAATACCACACTGTTTGTATGTATGTATATGTATGGCGGTACTGGGGATTGAAGCCAGGGCCTGTGCACTGACTACATCCCCAGCACTTTTTAAATTTGGAGACACGTCTTGTTAAGTCACTAAATTGCCCAGGCTGGGCTCAAACCTGCAATACTCGATTCTTATTCTCATGCTTAAATCTCTGACAAACCTTGCAATCTACAACTTGACCATCCTGTCTCAAATTTAATCCATCAACAAATCCTGCGAGCTAATCCTGAGGTTATCATGCTTCTATTCTTTCTACATCCACTACCTAATTCAGATTTTCTACGCTTCATCATTAATACCACAGAAAGCCTCCTCTCACAGATGAGTATCACTAACACATACTGTGACCACATTACATCGCTACTCAGAAACCTTCAGTGGGGCTCCTTGGGCCACAGAACAAAGCCAAAACTACCTTTAGGGTACTTTCAGTATCTTCCAGTTTTGGTTTCAAGCTACCTTTCCAGTTTTATCTTTCCTTTTTTCAGTACTGAGGATTGAACTAGTGCCTTTACACTAAACTACATTCCCCAGGACTTTTTAATTTTGAGACAGGGTCTTGCTGAGTCACTGAGCTCAAAATTGAGATCCTCCTGCCTCAGTGTCCCAGAGGGTTGGAATTCTAGGCATTCACCACCTTGCCTGCTCAGCCTTAAGGCTAAACGCACACCTGAATCATCGGGACTGCTCAGAAATAGACCCACGTTTGTATATCCCTGTCCCAAGCCGGTACACGGGTTTAACTGAGAAAGGAAGCTGCAGCAGGATTCTGGGTTTCTTGCTGCCGTTTCTGTAGTTTTGGCTTTTTTCTTTTTAAAGCTCCTCTGTGATTCCATTGCAGGCTTATAGTTTTGGGGCCACTGACCTTGAAAATCTTTTTACTCCCAGCACCTATATACGCCTTGTACCTTCCACTCACCCACACTGAAGGCCTCCTTAAATGACATTTCTTCCTCTAAACCACCCTGTTCTACTCCTTGAAACAGGTTCTCCTGCTTAACAACTGTCACAATTTCTAACAAACCAATGCAAGCAGTTGTATTTATTTTCTACAAAGAAGGACCATGATTTCTGATGCGCATTTTCATTTAAAAGACTTTTCATGTGTTTGAGCATACAGCTGGCTGATGTAGCTCTGATCAAGAACACTAGGGACGCAGAGGTGCTCTAAAAGGATAATACCACGCGTATGAGCTTCACTCACAGGAAGTACCCGAAGAAAAGGTACAAAGATGTGGGCTGAGAAAACACATTACTTACAGTATTATGTAGCCAAAGGGCAGAAACCAAGCTGTCAACAGGAAGACATGAGGTTAGACAAGAGAGGAGAAAAAGCAGAAGGATCCTAGGCACAGGCCAGCCGACAAGCATGATTCCCATGAGTGCCAGATTCTCATTTCAATACCCTGTTTTCATGCAAGTTTGTGTTTCTATCGAGCCAGAAGCAAAGTCAGTGTTGACTTGGGCAGTTGATAACCAAATATGTAAGAAAGAAGAGAGCAAGATCCTGACCTAAAGTAGTATACATAAAGAGAGAAGTGGGAAGGGGAGACAGTAAGCACATTTGGACCATCATAAAACAAAAATATATTAATTCTACAATGACCAAGAAACCCTGTTCACCTCTGTTGTCTTCTATAGTCTGCTCCAACAGTCAAATAAAAGGCAAGAAAAGGGAGAAAGGGGAGAAAATCCCTGTAAGTGACAACACAAAGTGGTAAAATTGATAACGATAAGACATGAGTTGTTTTTAGCTAAAGCACTTTTAAAACCCAGTATGTCCTGAAAAATTAGTCTTTACAGGAGAATACTGTGCTGTGGGTCTACACAAGCAAGCAAGTCATTTCTGCAAAGCACTGATGTTCAGTGTTGCTAAATATGATATAATTAGACTTTGCTAACTGCAGTCCGTAAATAAAAAAAATGTTTTCAAAGTATCTTCCAGGAGAGACATGAAATTTTTGAATTTACCTGATTCCAGTTTCCCTCTAGGACAATAGCTATAGAAACCACTTTATTTGTATCTAGAGAATCCATTTTCATAGAAATGTCCCTCAATACCTAAGGACAATTCCTTATACACCGTCTGAGCCTTGAACGAAACTAATGCATTACGGTAATTTACCATGCAGCGCAAATGCTGGTGATGTACACGAGCAAAAACCGGATGCAAAAGTATTTCAAGTCTATGATTCCTGAGACAAGGCCAGGAATTGTCATAGGCAATCCTATTCTCAGGGTCCTTTCTACAGCCACACATGCTATTTATATCCAATGCATAAGATCCAGGACCTCTGACAATTTATTTATGATGGGGTAATAGCAACATATCTATAATTTTCAAAGAAACAAAGTTTATCACAGTGAAGAATTTGACCAACCTGGAAAGGAGCCCTAAAAAAAAAAAACCACACTTTCCTTTTTTTGTCTAGAAACACTAACTCTGGCGCGCAAGCCACATCCTGCACGCACAGTCAAGAAGTGCCCTCCCTATGTGTACTGAATGCAGAGTCACTCACAAGGTGTTCATTCCATTATCCCACCTAAGTTAAAAAGTTACTTTAATGACAACAAAACAGCAACTAAAATTTTAAAGAAATAAAATGTTCTCACATAGAAGAACAGAACTCCTTGGCTCCAAGTCATGCTGAACACAGTTGAGCGTTACTAGCATAGGCTGACTACTCAGACGATTAAAAATAAAAACGAGTAGCCTTGCGTAGCCCCATATGTAACTCACAGCCCACGGGCCCAGCGTGGCCAGCCACTGCCATGGAACGAAAGGGAACAGAGGCGAGGCAATCAAGGAAGTCACACAGGCCAGAGGGTAAATAGGCATTTTTGTAAGGCCAGACATACATTTTCTAACCTAAGACTACCATAATCAAATGATGAATGTTCACAGAAGAAATGAGTCAGAAAAGCTGCATAACCAATGCAGAATCTCTCTCAATGAAGTGAGGCCAGGAAAAATAGGGAAAAATGGAGACTTTCACCCAACCAGCAGGATACCTGTGTTTCCATTCTTCCTTTGTATTTGTCATGCCCTTCTCCGATGAGTCTGTGACATAACAAACAGATTTCTCATTCAGACATTCATTGGTTCTTGCTATTCATTCCCATTTCAAATCACAGCTCCTACAATTTGAGGCCCAACAAACCATTGTCATGGAAATGAAGTAAAGGCCACAGGGTTAGGGCTCAAAAAGCTGGTGTAGCGGGCAAGAAAGAACTGAAGAAAATCTTTAACCTTGCTTCTGTAAGAAAATTAAATGATGAACTCTGCTTGCTTCTGTTAAGACAGAGATGGTCAAAGCTGTACTGCGTATCTTTTTTTAAAGTTCTTTCAAAATTGCACTGCATGAAAAGGTGGGCAGAGATTATGTTATGAAATGAAGCAAAACAGATCTAGAGACGTGCCAATCTCCACCAAGACCATTCCCTTTGGTGCTGCCCACTGCTTCCCCCACAGGTGCTGCTGGGCAACACACGACACTGACACACACAGGTGTGCACACAAGCTCAGCACCCTCAGCAGACAAAAGCGCTGACTCCTCCGAGATGGGCTTGAAGCCTGCTAAATATCAGAGCAAGCAAGTGCAAGCAACTAAACAGACAGCAGCTGAAATCAGGGTCTCTGTCTACTAGAGACCCCTGGGGTGACAGCACACCATCAAGCCATTAAACGGCTCAGGCTGTCCATCGTTGACAGCACTTGATCAGCCTACCCTGAAGTGTCGGGGATTGGGCGGGTTCTCACGGACTGAGTCTGCAAAGAAATCAGTGATCAGAAGGGGATAAAGTCACTTTTAGGTAAGCAGGGTAGTCCTGGAAGGAGAAGGGGAAGCATGGATGCATTAATCATATCCTCACAGTTCTTCCACCCTGTACTAACGAGATGACTGCCTGCATCAGCGATTGCGCGTTAGGCCAGGCACACTACTCCAGGAAGGTGCTGGTAACCGAAGCAGTAGAATCCTGAAAATAAGATCTAACAACATCCTTAAAGCTGTCTATACAGCAAACAGAAGGAAACAAAGGTAGATCAGTGTCCTTGTTTCCATTCTTTCCCTAAATCATCACACAGTTAAGTATCTCTTCTGCTGAGTTTCTTTTCACTTATGGAGGGTGCTTAAAACATCACTAGTACTATTTTTAGTGTAGTTTAGTGGCCTCGAAATTGATCATCCTATCAGTTCAGAAGTGGAATGTAAGTTTAAGAGAGGAAATCTTGCTCAGGAATCATGTAATCTGCAAGATGCAAATGAGATGACAGAGCAGAATAATCAGGTGCAGGTGTGGTCATCTTAGACCCTGCTCTGAGCAGCCATCCACACAGTCAGAGGAACTGTAGGTGTGTCCTGACAAAGAAGAGTATTTAGCACATCCCCAGACCCCCTCTTCCCACTATTTATTTGCACTGCCCTCAAATCATTTCCCTTCTGCATCTGTACTTCTGAATTTAAGACAAGGAGAGCCAAAACTAAAGATTATCATCTGACAAGGAACTTCAGCGGTACACTTTTTTTTTTTTTTTTTTGAAAACAAAAAAGGTAAAAGATAATTGCACAGAGTTGATTACTTTGAAAGAAAGCATAGGACAGCTAAGGGAAAATGAGCAAATTATCATGTTATGATGGCCCGCTTCAAAAGGCTTCTTGCATATAGGACAGGCCAAAGATACAGAAATAAGTGCCCAACCTGGCAAAAATGTTTGCTTCATGTACATACAACAAGGTTAGAACCCTGAGGATGTATGTATAGTCAAGAATAAAAGCTGAGTTACTTACCAAGCATTTCATCTCAGAATACAATAGTTTTTAACAAGTCACACTGTTCACTTGTATAGGGAATTAAACATAAGCAGAGAATGTCTTTAAATCCACCCACAAAATGACAAAATAAACAAAAACAAGGAAGAACCAGCAAAATCAGGAGCCTAAGTATATTTAGCACACCTTCAATATCTATTAATTATAAATATAGATCTCCTGTAAATCAATGTTAATTGCAAAGGGAATATTCATGATCACTTTGCTAAGTAAACAGATGTTTGACTAAACTTACAACTTAATCACCATCATGAAAGATACATTATAATCTACTATCATTAAAAATCACCACATACAAACTTAATTTTGAAAAGGTTTTTACAGCAACTAGCATCATTACACATTTGAAAAATATTTGTATCCATCTGCAATTTATATGCCAGCCTCTAAGAGACAGGTGCAAGGCCTGCGAAATTAAATGAGACCTCAACAGCAGGTAAGAATTCCACCACTAAAACCAACATGATTGCCTTGGCGAACTCCAATAAGAAAACTACTCAGAATTACAGTATGTTCAAATTGGGGCGTAACCCCAGAATAACAGGAATACACGGCCAAGTAAAAGAAAATCCTCTTTTAAATAAATTACTACTACTGTCTTCCTGAGTCAAAACCATAAATCATAAACTTCCTCCTCAGGAATACGGTGGCCATCTCAAGCTCGCCATCAAAACTAGCACCTTCAAACACACTGAAAGCAATCTCTTAAAACACAGCTCCAGTGCCTTTTACAAGAGCAGCTTCCAGAAAATACAGATTATAAAGATGACAGTGAAGACAGAAAAGGCAAGAGAAGGACAGAGGGTACTGACCTTTAAATGTAGAGCTACCAAAAGGTCAGGGGCTATTTTGCTAGAAAGTAAAAGTGTCATCCTCCTACCTGGCATCACAGTAGTGGCAGTAAATGCTTGCTGACATTCAGCAAAATGACAAGGGCTGCCTGAGGATGGCCTTCACAAAATGTGCAGGTAAAAAGCAAAGCTTCAAGGGAAACCACCTTGCACACTGAGGTCCCTGTACACTGCAAAGGAATCTCTTCAAATTCAAACACAAACCACAACCAAAACCACACAGGTTCACAGGGTCTGGTCCACTTACATATGGCTCAGCCCCGCCCCCTTCTGAGTGTTCTGCCAAACTGTGCCACAACAGTGTGTTATTTGGAAAGAAGCCTGGCTTCTACAACCCTGAGCACAGCGAGGGTTTAAAATAAAAGAACAAAAATCACTGAGGCAAGGACAAAATGGATAGGGGGGACAGAGGTCAGCATATCTTACTTCTCCAGCCCTACCCTGTGATAAACACTCCAGAAATGTACTGTACTTTGCTTTCTACCTCACAAAAGCAAGAATCCAAGTGGTCACAGACAACAGTCCCCACACCGCTAGCTTGTATCTCTCTTGGCATGTGTCTGAGATGGGGGCTTACTTTCCACACTTAGCACCCCGCCGTACCCCCAACACAGTATGTTGTTCTGAGTCCGGACTAAGTAACCACTTGAAGTAAACTTAGAAAATGACTAGACACGACACATTCCTGGGGTCCATTCTTTGTGAAGCACTTTCACAAAAGAAAAAGTACAAGGTGCTGGCTACCTTCCATCCACACACTCTAATGCTTCTGTCCCAGTATGACAGGCAAGGGTTAATAGAAACTTCTTTATCTAGATTAAAAAAACAACAAAAGGCTTTGCAAACCTGACTTTGCAAGCCGGATGTGGTGACACACTCCTGTAATCCCAGGGCCCTGGGATACTGTGAGGCAGGATGCTCCCTAGTTTACGTTTAGCCTGAAGACTTAGAGAGATCTTACCTCAAAAAAAAAAAAAAAAAAAACAGCAAAAAAAAAAAAAGCCTGAGAATATAGCTGTGTGTGAAGGCCCCCGGGTTCAACCCCAGTACCACCTGCCCCTCAAAGGACTGCAGAAAATAACCAGCATGGTAGGGTTCACTGCACTTGTAATGATTACTGTCCTCAGAAGTCCTCAAACACAGAGGTCTCTTGCCTCTTCGGAGCAGGACTCACTAAGCTACTATCCCTAGTGACCCTCAAAGAGACTGACAGTTCCAGAGGCTCAAAGCTGCTAAAAATGACACTAATTTTGCCCTTTGTGACACTACAATGGAGAATGAGAAATACCCTTTAATTTAATGCAATTTAAACATCAGCCAAAGGCACATCTTAGTGGCACATGCTGTCCTCTGGTCTCACTGGTTCCGCCTTCGATCAGTTCAGTTTTTATGCCCACTAACCCTAACACTATAATATCCTTTGCCTCAGACTACCCATTCTCAGGCCCTAGCTGCCCAAATGAATCTCTTCACGAGGGATTAGAAAGAATACCTTTCTGAGGTTCTTGTAAGACCGACCTTCTGCCTAAGGAAAACCGGCTAGTGAATCTTACTGCTTAGATTTCTGGGAAAGGCATTCTGGGTACCCATACAACCCCACAGAGGGGGCACTAAAACTGAGAACAAGACAACAGCCTAGTAATTCCAGGTTATTAGATTTAATGAGAGGGAAACCTTACCTGGCTCTAGGGAAACACTGTGGGGATTAATACTGAAGCTTTTAAAGACATCTGAGCTGCCCCAAAAGTTAACTAAATAAGCACACATTGTTATCATTTATTAAAAACAAGTTCAAGAAGTGGAGGAATCTAGGATGTTCCACTCTGACAAACAGGCCTGTTAAAGTCACCTGCTGATGAATGATTAGATCTCTCGCACATGGGCCCCAACAGGTACACAGCTGAGGGTGACAATCGCAGATTAAGGTAAGGACAGTGAGGGCTGGTCAAAAAGCACACCTCCAGGCCACCCCTGAACACTGTGGTTTGCACTACTGTTCAGGTACAATCATCTGCGGCACAACAATGCCTGCTCCAGTCTCGGAAATTTGGCTGAGACCTAGACATTGTTTTTTGCTGTTGTTGTCTTTTTTAAAAAGTTCCCTGGTGATTTTTAGGTAATATGCTAAACTTTTGTCTTGTTTTTGCTTTCTAAGTAAGGGTTTTGCTATGTAGCTCAGGCTGCCCTCGAAGAGTGCTAGGATTATAAGCATTTGCCACCATTCCCAGTTTAAATATTTTTTTTAAAGACAAACAATAAGCAGTGAAACGACGAAGGGAAAGGGAGGAACCTCCAAGAGTCACCTTGTAAAAGATGAAGCACCTTCTCCAAAAATTCATTATTTAAAAGGGTCCTTAAGCTGTGTGTGATGGCACATACCTGTAATCCCAGCACTTTAAGAGGCTAAGGCAGGAAAATCCCAAGTTAAAGTGCAGCCTGGACAACTCAGTGACTTAGCAAGACCCTGTCTCAAAATAAAAATAAAAATGGCTGGAAATGCGTATCAGTGGAATGGACCTAGGTTCAACCACCAGTAACACACACACACAGACACACACACACAGTTAATTATATAGGGAAACATCAAGTACAGGATGAAAACACCCACCTAAAAATCCAAGCTTTATTATAAGTATTTCCAAGGGAGAATAAAATTTCCCAGATAAGTTCCACAAAACACATCACATATAGCTTCTAAGGCAACCACTAGACCAAACTGTAGGCTAGGAAACAGAAGTCAGACACTATTACAGGTTAATGATTTTCTCTTCTTATATCCAGAAAAGATAGGTAAGTAATAACATTTTATAAGTGAAGAGCTTTCCGAAAGGGAAATATTTAAGCTCATCATTTAAGAAAAGAGTGGCTATGACATCTTCATTATAAAATAAGTGGAAATTCCCCCAAAGGGTAAAAGAATATGATTACTTCCCACAATTCTTAAAACAGATTAGAAAATTTCTGCATCTACAAGATTTTCTTTGTGTTAGATACCATCTCTTCCCATCATAGACCTGCACCCAGAATCGATCCTCTCAGACCTCCACTGCCAGGATGGGCTGCAGAAACATCCAGGGAGCTCTAGAGGAGCCAAGATGCGTAGATACCACCCTGGGAATTCTGATTCAGGAGACCCCGGGGACATACGCTGGTTAAAAGCTCCTTAGGTGATTCTGACATGCAGCCAAGAACTGCCAGCCTCTGCTTTAAAAGCGCCAATACTTAACATTTTCCCTCTGCGTTGCTCTACTGATTGAGCCGAGGTATGACCCCAGCAGACCTCCAAGCAGGCAATAATCGTGTCTGTTTCCTGCTCCACAGATGAGTTACTGTGTTTCATGGGCTCTAATTCAGTAGAGTTGAGACACTGATGAGTGTGTGGCTTTATTTCTCATTAGTCTTTTATGGTCATATACATATACATATACCTATATACAAGTCATGTGTGCTTTCTATTCCATGATCAGCATATAAAAAAATAAATGTTTAAAAGCTACCCAAGTAGCTGGGGATTTAGCTCAGTGGCACAGCGCCCGCCTGGCAAGGTTGTGAGTTCGGTTCCCAGTACCGGAAAAAAAAAAAACCCAAAAAATAAATAAAATAAAATAAAATAAAAGCTACCCAAGCTACCTGCTGAGGACAGTGGCTTTTATTTTAGCCTTATCCTGATAGGTGCTTGATGAATAAAGGAAAAGTAGCCCTCCCATACACACAACCAGGCATGTGTCCATTATAAACAAATGCACCCAGTTACCCTCACAGGAGAAATTACAGAAACCTGTTTTGCTTTGAACCTTACTACACCTGAGATGTGTGCTTGCAGGAAAGAAGAATTTAATTATGGAGACCAACATGAACACAGGCTTATGAGGGGGAATCTGCCAGGAAGAGGGATCACTGGTATATAAGAAGCAGACCCGGGAAGAGCACTGTGCCAAGGGTAACTCTCCAATCAAAGGCTCTCTTCTGATCAGTCCTTCATTACCATGACTTTATGACCTCAGCCAAAAGATCTGCTATCTATTTCCAGAGCAGCCTCTCAAGAAAGCATCCTCACCAGCAACTGCCTGGTTTCTTGCCCAGACAAACGCAGGTGCTTAAAAATGCCTATAGCACCTTGGCCAGCAAATTAACTATGCAGGAAACCCTCAGACATAGGATAAGAAAGAGGCTTCCAGCCAGGCACAACGGCACACATCTGTGACCCCACGTACTCAGGAGGCTGAGGCAGCAGGATCACAAGTTCAAAGCCAACCAGAGCAACTTAGTGGGACCTCTCCTCAAAATTAAAAAAGGGCTGCGTAAACAGCTCAGTGCTAGAGCACTTGCCTAGCATGCACCAGGCCCTGGGCTTGATCCCAGATACCATCAAAAATAATAATCATGAAAATGATAATAACGATAAAAGGAAAGGAATAAAGGAGGAAGATTCCACAACAGGAAAATCAAGGCCAATTTAATATGTGGCATTTCACTCCTACATTTTTCCATGGCCATTCCTGCTGAGCCTGAACCACTAATCTGCTCCAACTATATGTTAAATATAAGTTATGCCGTCCCTAGGTGGGGGCATTTTGGGTGGATTTATCACCACCCACCCAGGGTACAGAACAGCTAGAGGCTTCATTAAAGCATGAAAACTCCAAGCAGCCCCTTGAGGATGCAGGCCAAGGGAGAGCGGATGGTTATCACCAAAGAAATCACGGCAGTTGTCCGGGCTTCTGAAAGCACCCAGCACAAGGGAGAAACAAGTTATTAAAAAAGACAATAAAATAAATAAATCAGCCTTCTGGGTTCACATAAATATTTTGCTAATCAGTCAAAGGACAGTAAAGAGAATATAGAAAGAGTGCCTAACATTTAATGGGATTTGGGTAAAATATTGTACTTTCCAAAAGTTACTCAAGTGTGGCAGGGAATCTACAAGCTAAAATTACTTTTTCAAATGACCAAGATACTAATTTCTTCTTCAGAACTATGGAGAAAGGCACATACAAATGATACAGTACCACTAAAAGATCTCCAGCCTCAGCCCCAACCTCTCCCTCCCCGAGACCAAAGACACACTGCAGCGCAATCCCACTGTTCTTTTCATCAAAAGTGGACCAGAGGGAGTCAGTATTGCTCCAAGCTACACTCCTGTGCACAAATTAAATGGTCTCCACTCACACTTCCTGGGCATCAAAAACTAACCCTGGGAGTGAGTATCTTTCCAAAGCCTTCTCCTGGCTCCTACAGGAGCTCTCGCAGGCCATTACAGGGCACAGGGAGAAGAAAGCTCAGCAGGAAGGTGGGAAGAGAAAGGCTGAGGACCACTCCAGGGGCACATAGGCAGCTGCCCCCAGCGAGCCAGTGTCTGGGAATTTAACTCTCCTCTCTCCATCCTTCTCCAGGCCCCGAGGCTCTGGACCATGTTTATGTGAAAGAAAGGAGCTGAGACGAGGGAGGAAAGGAAAAGACCCATGTGAGCCCCTCTCCCCTCCTGCGGACTTCACCCAGATAAAGATCTGAGCCTTGAGGAAGCAGCTGTCTGCCAGGCCAGCACCAGCCTGTCAGTCTCAGAGTAGGCACTGGGGTAATCAAGGTGCCAGTCCTCTGTCAGCAGGGAAGAGGCTGCCCACAGAAAACACTAGCCCTTTGAGAAATGGCACACTAAAGATAACCTGAGGCAACAGGGCAAAACTGAGTATTTGAACAGTGTCAAACAATGGTGGCAAACCTACTGCACGCATGCCGCAGCGGGCTGTCTGTACTACTGAAAGCTCTAAAAGGTTTGCCATCTATCTTCCAATTGCATCATTTGAAGATTAGCCAAAGTGTTACCGCAACTTCTGGTCTGGATAATTTTAATATGCTCTCTGCTCCCAACTAGTAGAGCCAAGACACAATAAGCCGCTGAACCGCTGTGTGGCTTGGGACACACAGCACACTGTATCTGGACTGTGTTGGTCCAGGGCTACCTTTCTGTTTTAAGGTACATCTGAGATGTACCTCTAGGTTATGGAGCCCTCAACAGTGTGAGCCACCGCACTTTGAAGATACCACACCACTTCTTGTTGAGCTCAAACAAGACTATGCTGACAGCACTCAGGTTCCACACAGAGACAGAGGGCTGTGGGAACCCTCCTGGCTTTCATTTCCTGCTCCCTGAATGGGCCACATCCACCTCCTCAAGGAGGAGGCAGGCTACATTCCTTTAAACAAGCACCAGTGATTGTAATTACCTACTGGTCAGCAATGCTATTGTATGTTAATTAAATATAATTGCTTTACATACACCTACGTGGGGGTGAATGTTTTTGTCACAATAGGATACAATTTAATGATCTGCAGTGTAATTGTGCAAACACAAGTGCAAGGCTCTGTAAGCAACCCACTGAGCAGCACGTGGGCTGGAACACGGGGGATGCCAGGGGCCAAGATGCCCTTCAGGGGTCTCAGCGGCTCCCTGCCAGGGCAGCTAACAAGAGCCGTGAGCCTGCAGAGAAGACTTAGCCCTTTCCTCCAAGTTTTCTTCAAAAGTAGCAAGTTCAGTCTAAGCTAGAGAGGAGGAGCCTGTCTGGCAACAAAACACAGGGAGCCTGGAGCCAGTCCTGCCTCTATCTAACACAAATAGATAAGGAGTTAGGTGATGAGAGAGTGTGCTGCCAGCAGGACTAAATACCAGCCCCTCAGGGAACATGCATCTGTGCTAAGAATGCATGCAGGGAAATTCAGCCCCACTTGCCCAAGGGCTATCTCTGATCTTAATGGACCTGCTCATGCTTGCTACTTCAAGGCAAATTTTCATTTTACGAATAAAGATATAATCACAAAAATTGGAGATAATTTATAGCTCAAAAAAATTAGGTGGTAACTGGTTAAATAAAAGATGGTACATCTACATTATTAAAAACTACATAACCATTAAAAATTCTGTTTTAAGAAAGTATTTAAAGACCAAGGGAAACGCTCACTTGCAAAACATGAACAGTGGCACTGGTGAGAAGGCCATGAGATATTAACAGTGGTGATACTGCCTCTGGATAATGGGATTTAAGTAATTTATATTTTCTTGTTTAAATATCCCCAAATTTATAAAATGAATGTTACATTCATAGTTAGAAAAAAAAACTTCTTAAGTAGAGAACCATGTAAAGATGAAAGCAGACATATAAATCATCTAATGGGGTTAATGTCAGAAAAGAATGAATAAAAATTAAATCAATAATGAACTATTAGAAATAGGTACTCTCAGGGCTTAGGAACCTCTGTAAAAATGACAAGTATTGAGACTCTGTATTAAAAAAAAAAAAAAAAAAAAGAGTCCAATCCATTCATAGGGTTAGTCTGACTGTTCTAAGTACTGCAGTGAGAGTACTACCAGGAAAACTTCATATAAGAGACAGGACTGTGAAAGACATAGTGGGCTGGAGGTAGCATAACACAATGGTAGACCACTGTCCTAGAATGTTTGAGCGATGGGATCCAATCCCCAGTACTGTAAATAAAAAAGGGTGGGGGGGAGTTACAGGTCACCCACTTATCTCAAGTTAAATACCCATTATGAATTTAAATGAGTCTCTCGACATAAATCATGGCGCTTCCAAAAATAGCTGCAAGAAACAGTCTAACTTTATAAAAATAAGTTGAAGCAAGAAAGCATGTGTTCCAACAAGAAAAACAACCAGCTACAGCTTCTGCTAGAACCAGACACCTGGGAAACAAAAGCATAGAAAAAAGTCCACTCAGTCCTCTGGAAGAAAAGGTCACTAACACAACCAACATCTAAGCTCCTGTCGCACATTTGGAGAGAGCTAAAATCCTGGTCCCTCACCCACCAAAGCAAGTGATAAAATTTTCCCAGGATGTTTTCTCATCTGTCTAATTGGGACAGGATGCAGGTTAAGCAGGATGACCTGTGTCTCATGCTCTGCCTGGGCCACGCAGGTGTATCTGGGGCTACCACAGCCTTCCTCTGGGTCAGCTACCATCTTTCCTCATATTCTATAAATAAGAAGCAACCTTTTCCACAAGAAGTATGCCGTTGGCCTAATAGGTGAAATTCACATCATAAATTAATAAGCCCACAAACTGACTTTTAAATCAAGTATCTGTGGACTTATTTATTAGCGTTAATCAGTTATCAATCTAACAGCAATTATCAACCTATAGAGCTCAGAGTCGAGCCTTGAGTAGAACTGAGCAGAAGAATTCCTGTAAGGTCTTAACAAGAGACAGGATTTCCTCTTCCTCAGTTCACACAGAGCAGCCCTGAACACCACCTCTACACAGCATACCTGTCTGTGCCTGCCAAAATTCAGAAGGCATTTGGGGATTTGCTGGGCTGTATATTGAACTGCTGGCCTTATGGCATGTGCCACAAAGCACATGTATTTTCTTCTAACCATGCGAGGACCACTTCCATATCGGCAGCAAGCACATCCCTCACCACAGCCTCTTCTGTGCTTTACCATATTCAGTTAATAGACTGTACAAGCAGTGTGAAGCCAGGTCCAACAAGGCACCACTTCATAAACCTTTTCTCTTGTTATCATGAAATGAAATTTAGACTGAAACTGTAAATACCAGCTTCTATCAGCTCAAATAATCTGTTAAAGAACCCTACTCCTCTCTAGAGAAGTCTTCTCATTTCTCTGAAGCAAAATTCCTGTCTCCTTTCCCGGGAATTCTTAGATGTTCTAAACCAGTGGCAGTGAATCTGCAGCACACCTATTGTATTTTTCTTTTAAGACAAAAAAATGTTAATGTATGAGTTGTTTTTTTCTAAACGAAAACCTCAGAATTCAAGTTTAATAGCAGAGTTGGCACTTCCTGACAAATAAGTGAGTTTGGGGTTGCAATCTGGCACTCGGTCTCTAAGGTTTGCCATCACTGTTCTAAGCTGAAGTATCTTAGAGGTGCACAAGTCTGGTTGGCAGTCAGCTTCAGGGGGTGGGGGGTGGTGAGGGTGGAGCACTACTCATACAGGAAACGCAGAGGTGTACAGTGTTGCATCTAAAAGAAAAATGGCATTGTCAGATCAAAGTCCAGGAGAGAGAACTCTGGTGAGCTCCAACTCTTGCACTGCTAAAAGCAACAACCTGCAACATTGGTTCTCAAGCTGAAGTGTCTGGCTGTGGTGAAAAATGAATAGAAGCAGCTTAGAAAAATCTGACATGGCCTCTACTCTAAGGCAAAAGCTTAAATGGATCTCACTGTGAGAACCAACAGGGTACACAGTTATGCATCTGGGCCGGGGCCAGGGAGTAGGGGTGAAACCATAAAGACGAGAGCAGCGGCAGGCAGTGGCAGACCTGAACACACGCTGCAGCGGTACTGTTTATCAAAATACATGGCACCAACTTCATCTTTGTCCTCAGGGTAGTCCTGTGTAAACCCAGAAGGCTTGGAGCTCATTTGTAGCAAATGAGAAGCAATAATGTTGGGCAGCCATATTTGCAGTGAATCTAACAGTTAACAATCAAACTCCGTGCCCTTGTAGAACTCTGTAACAGGGGATCTCTTAGGAGGGCACATATGAGCACCATTTTCCTAGCAGGAAAGGGCACCGAGGTAAAAGACAGATACAAAGGTCATACAGCAGCCAGAAATAGCAACGAGGCCCTGTTCCTCAGCTTCAGAACTCCAAAGTCAGTTCAAGGACACCAGCATACTGAGATGCCTCCACATCTCTAGAGGACTGGTTCCAGGATACCTCCCACCCAGTATCACAATCCTCAGATGTTCAAGCCTCATCTAAAATGGCATAAAATATTTGCATTCCCATTTGCATTTGTTTAGGGAATAATGACAAGAAAAGAAATCTGGGGCTGGGCATGTAGTTCAGTGGTACAGCACTTGTCTAGCTTATGTGAGGCCCTAGGTTCAATCCCTAACATTGCGGAGGGAGAGAGTGGGGAGGGAGGGAGGGAATGTATGTGTATGTTGGATATAGAAGTAACTCTTTTTTCAAAAATTCTCAATATGTGGCTGGCTGACTCCACAGATATAGCAGCACCAGATACAGATGGCTGAGTGTATATCTATGTGAGGAGTCAAAACTGCTTCCTTAGATTTATATCCTCCAAGACTCATGCTACATTAAGATCGGTCACCCCTGCTACCAGGAGTGGGTTTCCACCCCTGAACTGGCCAGGACAGCAGGTTATAATGAGGTGAAAAGACACAGAGTCACAGTGGACTTAAGGTAAAGGCAGAAAAATGGAAACAGCACTAAGCTCTTCATTCCTCACTCCCTAACCACTAAAGACAGTAATAACGAGGATCAAGCAGGGCAGAGAGACAGGTAGAAACGGTAATCAGAGGGAGAGAGAAAGACGCTGGAAGACGGACTGGAAGCTGCAACAGTCAGAGATCTGCTTCCTGCCGTAGACACCAGGGAAGGAAACACTGCAGTCTCCAGCAGGCCAGAGTTTTGAAACTTCCCACTACTAGTAATAAATGCCAAGGTTGAGACCTGACATTACAAACAAGCCAGAATGAGGAAAACCCCACCTCATCACCAGCAGGCTACACATGCTTGCTTGTGTAAACGCAAGACCCCACTGTGATGGGTGAGAAGCTGCTTTGCGTCCGTATGTAGAAGCTATAGATTGAGAGATTTCACCAATTCAGACATCAACTGACATAAATTCCAAGACATCGATCTTGCTCGCATTGTACAAATGTAGTTTTCTAAGGGGCTGGGGATTTAGCTCAGCGGCACAGCGCCTGCCTGGCAAGTGCAAGGCTGTGAGTTCGATTCCCAGTACCAGAAAAAACAAACAAACGAAACAAAAACAAACAAACGTAGTTTTCTAGTACTTAAAATCACATTTAATAAGCTGCTTTGATGTTGTTGCTCAAGAAAACTAGAGAGAGAAATGCAGGTTTTAAACAGTGAATTCAGGTTCAAGATGCCATTCTTTTTGGTTGAATCCCAGTAAGACAGCTAAAGGCCAACAGTCAACTGCAACAATGCTACGGATTCATTCACTGGCACACCCATGCTGCATCCAAAACACAGCACAGAGGATCTGAGAGTAACCCAAGTCAAGTGGAATACAGCATAGCACAGGCTCCTTTGTAAGGTCTGCGGTAACAAGAAACAGAACAACCAAATTGTGTTGGCCAGGAACAACCTCATGGGAATCAAGTTCACAGACTCCCTCTACCCTCCAGAAGGGACAGCAGCAGGTGGAAACAGAAGGAACCATAAAGTGACAGTGAAGTTTAATTGTCAATTTGATCAGCTTGGCGGCTACCCAAGGAATTATCAGGAAAGCACATCTCAGGGTGTGTGGGTGGCTCACAGAGGCACCTATGACCTGGCCCCTAACCTCTTCTCTGGTTCTGTTCCACCCCTCTGCTTGTTGGCCATTGTGAACTAAGCTGCTTTGTCCCACCACACCCTCCGGTCCTGATGTTCCCGCCTTGGAGCCGATGAAGCAAATTCTCTGAAACCAGGAGGCAAATAAACCTCTCCTCTTTTAAACTGTGGGCGCTGGGTATTTTGTCTAGCCAAAGAAAAACTGGCTAATACAGTGTGGGATTAGAAGGTGATTCTTACAAATTCAAATGAAAACAAAAGTGTCAGGCATGTCTGTACTCATACACTTTCACAAAGATTTACAGATCAAAACATAAAGCAAACAAATGAGCAAAACTTTTGAGAATCACAAGGTGGGGAAAAGAGAGCAAAATCCGTGCACAAGTCTCTGAATCCACCAGCTCCGCGGCAGGCACAAGGGCAAGAGGCGCACACGCTCCCTGGAGCACATGTGCATATACTCCTAGACAGCGAGATTAAATGCCATCAGCTTTGGCCTCGAAATACATTGCTTGCCAGGTGCACGGGTGAGAGATGAAAGGCTGTAGGTTTTTATTACACTGAATTTTCAGTTTGTCAGATTCCATCAGCAATACCAGATAACCTGGGACTAATTTGTATCTTTTAGGACTGAGACATATCTCTCCAACAGGGCCAGTGACCGTCCTCTACCTGCTGTACTTTATGGATATCTAATCATAACAATGAACCAAATGCTGTTATGAACTGAGGTGGCTTAATGGCTTCTCAACTGAGGAGCAGATATCTTTCTGACGATTCTACGACTGAGTCCAGGCACTTCCAGAAGAGCTGTAAGTTGGTATATGCAAACAGGGGAGTCTGGACTGAAGGAATCAGTCACTCTTGTAAGCAGCCTGGGAAGGGGTGAGGGATGGAGGGGTGAGACCCAAAAGCTTTTAGAAAAGGAGGCAGCACCCAGAGCAAGCTGCTAATGCAAGCCAGAGCCCAGCTCAAACCAGGCTCAAGCAGCAGGATCTCTAAATGTCTTTCTGAGGAAAACGCTGAGCTTGTGGTTTAATACACACACACTGAAAGGAATAGCAAAGCACTAGGATAACTTCTTTCCTCTTTATAAGAAATGAATGAAATGAGCTACTTTCAATGGTATCACGTCTCCTTCCTCTTAAAGTACAAACTGGCCTAATAATTCTGGATATCCCACCGGCCAATACCAGCAAGTGGCACTGCCTGCCAATTCTGTCATGCAGAATACCGTGCATCCCCTCACAGCAGCTGCAGTGAAAGGTAAAGAGGAAAGAGGGGTCCAAGAACAGGAAGATGAGCAGTACTATCCAGCCCCATCCACAGATGCAGGACCTCAAGCAAAGCCCTGGTAAACAGGAGGCTAAAAAGGCAGTCCAGGCCCAGGACACAACAGCAGCCCCTCCACAGAGCTCCACCTACATGCCAGTCATTCTAAAACAAGACCCTCCAGCTGGAGAAACAGATGCTAAAGGCAGCTCCATATGAATAAGAATGTGGCTTTCTCCTAATTGCGGCCCACCCTACAAAAGGCAACAGCACAAGGAAAGAGCTCAGCTTCCTGCTAAGATGGCAAAAAAGGGGCTGGGGATTTAGCTCAGTGGCAAAAGTGCCTGCCTGGCAAGCGCAAGGTCGTGAGTTCGGTTCCCGGTACCGGAGAAAAACCAAAAAAAAAAAAAAAAAGATGGCAAAAAATGTCCTGGGAATGACCAATAGTAGAAGTAGTCAAGTGTCACTGTACTCTGACCATCCAGCACCACCATATTATCAACAAGGAGAAAAGACAGCCATTGAGATGCCCGGAGACATTATGTAACAAACATGTATCAACTATGTGCTGGGCTGTCGGGTAGCAACAGATGTGGAGAAATGAGAAACTTACCTGACCCAAAAGATCAAAATGAGAAAGGGGATAAAGACAGAAGGTGAGGAAGGTGTGCTATTTAAATGCAGAAACTAGAAACTATAGGTATCCAATATGTGTGTTATCCAGAATCAGCAGGACGCAGAAGCAACCAAATTCTGGGGACCAAAGTCTGAACACTAACGTGCAGCAGATACCCCACATACCGGTAATAATTCAGCTTAGTTTCACTAAGTGACCAATACAGTGAAACAAAAATAAAGGAGATTTTTATCAACGGGCTTCTAGCAGAGAAATGAAAAAGTAAGGAACACAAAGTCTCCAGAATGTCTTCATAGCTACACTGCACAGACATCTTGCTGCAACTAGCAATACACCAAGTGTCCACTAATAAGATACGGAATAGGACAAGGGCATCTGCAGCCCCAACCGGGCAGATATCTCAGAAGGTAAGGTTAAGGAGAACAACCCAGATTGACCATGGATTTTTAAAGAAAGGCTAAAATGAAAAGTGACATAAAAAATATGCCTAAGCAATAGGCCTGTCATTTGCTACAAATAAAGCACTGTGTCCTTCAGCTTCTCCTTCTAGTCTGAGATCTGAAGAGCCTTTGCTAAAACAGTGGTGTTAATGGAACCGCCTAATCCATAACCCACTATCCCATCTAAAGTCCACCTACTGACCACAACTCGCATACATACTGGCTCAGGATTAGATATTAATCCCTAAAATGTAAACACTTTGCTAATAAAAATGATGTCCCAGAGCCATAGTGCCTATAATACATGAGAACTTAAATGTTCGGTTTTTGAACTGAACAAAATATTCCCACTCCAAAGTTAATTAGCCCACCAAGGAATGAAACCTACAGCCCTGGCCTGCAAAAATGCAAAGCACTGGCTGGCTGCACTAAACTTGCCTTGAATATAAATGTTATGCAAAAGAAAAAAAAAGTAATTTATCTAAACACAGTGTAGGTAGCTCTGCAATCAGTATCTCATAAATAAAGAGAGAAAGATGAAGGGAAAGCTCTCTAATTGATTTTAAAATTAGTTCCAGCAAAGAAATAATCTGACAACCAACAAGGTCGACCACAGGAAAAAAATATATAGCCCTCAGTAAAAGTGCACCAAAAAAATTCAGTGAATCAAGATATCTGGACTACTATGGAAGACGATGTTCAGAAATGCCTGAATAAGAGAATTAAAAGATAGTCAAGTGGGGGACCAATCTTCAAGTGCAATTAGAATCCTAAAAGTAGACCCCGTGGTGGACTGCCCCCAACCCCAATCTGCACTGTGCGACCAGAATGCGCCTTACAGGGAAAGCTAATGCACAGAGAAGCAGGACTAGTCAAGCCAAAGGCAGCAACTGGACTGAAACCATGAATGGGGAAGAGGAAATGCATACAGAAAACTAAGCCACGTGGGACCTAGCCAGCAGAACGTGCAATCTAATTAGCAAGCAAGGAAAGAAAAACAAACGAAAAACAGTAGTGCAAAAACTCCCTCCCAGGACTGCTAGATACCAGGGTATTGGCTCCAGCTGAAACAGCTATCAGAAACAGTCAAGGAGATCAGCAGCAGACTCAGAGGTGACAAACATTACACCTACTCAACAGCAATCCACAGAACTAGGTCTTATGCCTCAGCAGATATTCTGACTTAGACATTTGATAAATGTGGCCTGCAATAATCCCAGCTACTCGGGAGGCTGAGGCAAGAGGATCATAAATTCAAGGCCAGTCTGGGCAATTTAAGGAGACCTTTGTTTCAAAATAAAAAGAGCTCAGTCATAGAATGCTTGCCTAGCATCTGCTAGGCCCTGGGTCCAATCCCCAATACCGTTAAAAAAAAAAAAGAAAAAAAAACATAAAAAACATTGTACAAATGCTACTGTACTCACAGCACTCTCAGTCATAGTGAAAGAGGGGCTGTAAAGATCATGTCACTCCTGGCCTCAGTGGAAGTTAAGACTTCACAATGGAAAGTAGGTGTGCACCTAGAACACCAGTACCAGGTGCTATGGAGCAGGGAAAGTCATGTGTGTGGAAGTCTCTGGTCTCAAGGGCCCTTTCAGAACCAGGGCAAGAAAGAGGGGTGGGACCTTAGCACAGCAGCTATATTAAATGGTCACAGGACAGTAAAATGATGGTGCTGTCAATTCTGAAAACAACAGAGAATTACTGCAGTTCACAGGACTGAGAAGAGACAAGAAATATGAACACACAGCGTGAGAAAGGTTTAGATAAACTGAAAATGTAGAACTGTGTGATAGTGATGATTAAAGCAACAAAGATGGATTGAAAGAGGTAAATGCACAAAGTTTGGAGAAGGATTAACTACCAAGAACCAGTAGGAGATTGTTAAAATCCCACAAAAATTACTTGAAAGAGGGAGGCAAGATTATGAGACGGGGGATATATAACTAAAGGAAATAAAAGAAAATATAATTTGTAATAGGAAGAAGAAAGCAAATCAAAGGACAGCAAGATAGGCACATGCTATCTTCTCCAGTTTATAATTCACTTAAAGGATCAATGGAATATACATTTTAGGAAACTGCTATCTACTCAGATACCCAATGTCTTGACTGCATCGCAAGGTGCCAGGCTTGACCTCCAGTGACCTCTCCAGCTGAGAAGCAGATCACAGCAATGTTTTAAGTGGTGGCACCTAGACATTAATCTTAAAAAATCAGGATATGCACATTCTGGAATCTTAAATAGGTGAGCTAAGGGCCATCCCCCGCAAAGTCCCTTAATAGTAATTTTTTTCAGTCTTCTAACAAAGGAGGTTTCAAGTGTTCATCTCAAAAAAAAAAAAAAAAAGCCCAGATCAAACAAATCTGAAACTGGTACAGAATGCCTCTGCCAGCACAGACAGATTCCACGTCTTTTGATCACATTGCTGCACTCCCCAAATCTCTCCATTGGAAATCAGTGAAATGCTACATCCAAAGAGCCTTTGCTTTTCTCCAAGGTCCTTAATGCAAGCAGGAGTCCCTCTCTAATTTGCTATTTGCGTTATGCTCCCAGTCACAAGCAGATCACAGCCAGTGGGTTTATTGGTTTGCCCCCTTCACTCAGGGACTCAACCCTACAGCTTTATCTTGGTATGCACCTCAGTGGCACCATCCCTGCCTGAGGGTCCAGAGGGACCAATCATCCTGCTTTCGGAAACCTAACCTGGAGGGAATAGGTTGAGAATCACTTTTAATTCTACCTAAATGCCAAAGACCCCTGGGACCCTGAATGCACAACGAATGGAGTTATCAGAACCCCAAATGGCCTTGCCTCTGACAAAAAGCCCTTAAGAATCCCAGGACATCACTAATAATGCACTTACCTGCAGCTCCTTGCTGCCAACTGCCTGGCCAGGAGACCCAGACAGGTCAGCCTGGGGGACAACTCCCAAGATGAACACAGTAAGGACTTGGGGAGATCAAGCACAGTGCAGCTTTAACAAAACTGATCCTTTAGTGCCCAGGTCGAAACATCTAGAAGCTCTAGGCCAAAAGAACCTTTATAGGGGGAACAAGTTCACAGGGAGGAGGCTGAAAGACAGGGTGACGGAAATGAACAGACGTTGACAGCATCAGATGGTCAGCCAGGGAAAGACCATACCCTCGGTTTCCACGCGTCCCACAGTATCAAGCTCAAGCACTCTGTATGTGTGCTGGGGGCTTGGGGAGGACAGACAAGAGAGCACTGTAAGAGGAAGAAACAGACAAACTAAAGAAAGGAGTTAGAGAAAAAGGCCTGCAGCTGAAAGCAAACTTTCTACACTAAACACTTGGGGGTTGGGTAAATTGCATACCTGTTTTCAAGGTAAATTTCAGCTCTGTATCTCTCTGCCAACTACAATAGCACTGCAAGAGCAGACTTCACGGGGGAATAAGTCAGCCCCTTCATCGGATGCCTGGGGGCTGTTTCCTTTGTCATTAATACTCCAAGTGTAACACAAAGCCCCCGGCAGTCCTGGGCAATAGAGCACTAGGCTTTCCAGTTGCAGATCAAAGCCAAACACTCCCTAGGAAGTCCTGAGATTGCACAATGTGCTATCTCCTTAAAGGCAGCAGCTCAGAAAACCCATAGCCTTTCTGGAAGACATTGCACTTATTTCATTATGGCAAGCAACTGGATAAAACAAGCTCTACCTTTAGGGAAACCCTGGTGCACATCTGGTTTCACAAGAGCACCACAAGCGAGTGTTCTTAAAGGGCTTTCAGCCCAAAGGAGAGAACATCTCCGAAGCACTGACACTGGATCCCCTAAACAATTCAGAGACACAATCAACACCACCAGATCCATCAAACTGGAGTCCTTCTGAGGGAAATAGTACACACTTCTGCTTTTAACCCTCCCATCATACTCTCCATCAACACACCAAGCTCTGGTGAAACCCCAGCATCACAGGCTACCCAGGAATTCCTGGATAACACTACAATGCAGCTGCACTGGTGAAAACTGTTCCTTTGATCACAGTGTTTTGTCCAAGCAATACTCCTGGCTCTAATTAGAAAATAACCTGGAAGAGGGTGTGGAAGTATACAGTTAGCCTTGGGCAAAACCTTGTCTTCCTGTATAATTTAAAAGAAATGAACTTGTCTCTGTGTGGAAAAAAAAGGAAAAGCCAATTTGCCCTCTTATCCCCCAAATGTACAGATGTCTCAAAAGATCTATATTATCTGATGACAGGCTACTAGAATTTTTAGGGCAGGAGAAAGAGACATGGTAAAATAATCTCTCCCAAGCCGAGTGTGGTGGCACACACTTGTAATCACAGCATTCTGGGAGCTAAGGCCAGGAGGATCACAGCAAGTTTAAGTCCAGCATGAGCAACTTAATGATACCCTGTCTCAAAATTAAAAAATAAAAAGGGCTGAGGATGTAGGTAGCTCAGCATCCAAGACCTTAGGTTCAGTCCATAATAACGGTAGCGGGGAACCTCCATATGTTCTTGAAAGGGCAAGCCCCAATGAGTCTGCATCTGGAGCTCGGGGCAGGGCTCCCGCACCACAGGAATTTCTGTGGGGCATCAGTCTGCCCTTAAAGATGCTCTTGCAAAAGACTTCCCCTCCTCACCTCCTTCTCCCCAACTTGGTTCTGTGGTTTAGAAAAGGCTCCAATACAAAAACTACAAGGTTATGTTTAGCTCCATTTCAAAGCTATGAGCCCCAGAAAGTGCCCAGTAATTAAACAGAAGGTAATCTCCAAAGAGCGTTTTAAGGCCTTCCACCATCCATCCATCACGTATCTCCAAAGAATCCTCAAGCACCTTGTGCTTCTGCAACCACAAAGTCATTCTCCAGTTCCCCAACCACATCCTGGGTATGTTCCTTGGAGATTCTACCTGCCCTGATCTAACTAGGGCAGCCACATATTCTTGTGTGTGCTATGCTTTGCACAAGGGCACTTGGCCAAAGGGACAGAGAGAACAGGACCTGAAATTCAGCCTCTTTCCTGTATGCCAAGCATATGCCCTGATGGGCGGCTCCCTGGAGAAAAAGGCACCCTTCTCTAATTTGCACAGAGATGCCATAAGGCGAACAGAGGTCCTGGCCGGGCCTCTCTTCTATGCATACTTGACTGGGCTCCCAGGGTAGCTGTAAGAATAGCTGGAAAGGAGTGAAGGAAATTGGAAACCCAAGACTCCAAAGGGATTCCTACTGCCTAGGCTTTAGATGCATATAGTCACAGTCCACTGGGAGCCCCACATGATTTTTCTTCTTATACTCCTAACTGTAAGTCTGTTAACTTAGAATAAGCACAGAGCAGAATCTTGCATTCTTTATAAGAGCTCTGGGGAATTCTTCAAGTAGAAAACCCAAGCACTTGGAGTCCTCCAGTATGAAGAGGGAACCACAGCTCTCATCACTGCACCATTCTCCCCTGGGTCTTTGGTTAACTGAGGCTTTTCCAAAGAAAAACTAGACTTGCAGCAGATCCATTCTTATCTAGTAAGATCTTCTCTTATAAAACACAAATTACTTTCTTATCTTATAAAATCACACCATCGACACAAGAGTTCTTAAATCCAAGCATGACAGTCTCCAATTTAAAATTCTGAAATATAACACCTAAAAGGCGCGGCATACCAGCCTTCTACACATGATCCCTACCTAATAACCACGCCTATTTCTCAGCACTCCTAATTAGCTATCCACTACTCCAGTCATACACAATTATTGTATACTTGCAATTCACCACAGGCCCATATCCTCTGCTCTGTCACTAGGATCCTGAGATGTCCCCAGGACACATAGGACCCAGCCCTCCCTGTGGATTAATATCACACAGGAGGCATGCCACTCACATCCACAATGGTTATCTATTACCTGTTCGCCAAAACTTTTCACTGAGCTGCTCCTAACCACTTAACAGCTCACCCCCAGCTTCCCCTGGATGCTGTTTTTTTTTAGGTGGGGGGGTCAGGGGAGTTACTGGGAATCGAACTCAGGACCTCACACTTGCCAGGCAGGTGCCACACCCCTGAGCTAAATCCCTGGCCCCCCAGCTTCACTTGGGCAGGCCTTTCGTTTACATACTATCCCCACTGCTTGGGGAGGTATCACTTCAACTAGTGAAGCCTTTTTAATTAATTAATTTTATAGGTACACTTTTGTTATACATAAAATACCTCCTCAGATTATGTACTTTCTCTAAACAATTTTTTCATAGCAGTTAACATAAATGGAATTTATGTACAGTATTTCCCCTACTAGACTTAAAAGTTCGACGAGAGTAGGACTAGGAAACTATCCGTTCATGACTTGCTGTATCCCCAGCACAGCACCTGGCAGCCAGCAAATACTGATGACTAACACATTCATTCCATTTCTAAAGCTGAGCTGTCCCTATCAGTAACCACTAGCCTCATGCGCCAACTGCATCCCTGAAATGTGACAGAAGGAATTCAGATGTGAGACAAGTGTAAAATACATACCAGATTTCAAAGCCTCAATTATAAAAAAGAAAAGGGAAACCATGTCATTAATGTTTTAATATTCATTAAATGTTGAAATGATAATATTTTGGATATGTTAAGTCAAATGAGATACATGAAAGTTAATATATTTCAGTTTTTAAATGGAGCTACTTGACAATTTTAAATAATATATAGAGCTGGCCTATGTGGCTTGCATTATAGATCTATCAGACAGTGCTGGCCTGCAGTGTCCTTTCCACAACTTGCGAATTTCTCCACCTTGAATATTCAAGAGTACAACAATTCCTTGGGAAGCTTTCCTAAATCACCCACCACAACTGGGTTCTCCAAGGTGCCCTCTGCCATCACGTTCAAGGTGCGTTATTTACCTTATTTCTGATGGGACCACTCACAGTACACTCTGCCACAGAGCTTTAATGAACAAAAATAATGGATATTATTCCTCGTTTCCCTTAAAAGCCATATGTTGCAGCTATTATAGCTAAGCTTTACTGAGAACTTTCTTAAAATAGAGGAAGATATCAAGAGTGAGCAGGAAAAAAAGAAGAACAACACAGAAGCCGAAGAAAAAAAGAGGCAATTCGCTTTGGTAAGAAACAAGAAACTACATTATCATTATGTTGGCTAATGTAGGAAATATATTCCAACAACATCCTATGGGCCACTAGGTTAACTCCAAAGGATCCTCAAAAAAATTAAAATTCTTAGGTTAGTTCTTCAGAAAACCTGTTATCATCCTACCTAAGCTACAACATCCCCATCCCCTAAAAACTCCTTAAAATTCAGCTACATAATCTACATTAACATAATGCTTTGGCTGACGATGCAGGCACAAAAATTAACATTGAAGAATTTCGAAGTTGTGGTTGCTGTGGGAACCTTAATTCCAACTGTAGGGCACAGATGTAGAGTTGTGGACTACTCCCAATACTGATAAAATTGGAGACATGTATTTACACTGTGCAATGAGGCTCGGCTACCGAGAATCTCATTTTGGCATTTCTAGGCTTTCACGCATTGAAATTCTCAACCTTACCACAGCACTGTTTGCTGCATTAAATTGGCTCCTCTACGGGGGAAAAAAAAAGAAAGAGAAGGAACTGATTGGCCAGACATTCAAATCACCCATCCTGTATATATTTTTTATGCATGATCTGATTCAAAAGACAATCATGATATTTTTACTTTACTCTTATGGGATGTCTATAAACTCTCACACAAATGGAAACAGCGTACGAATTTTAACTTGTACATGCACTACAACATGTGTATGTACAAAACATTAGAAAAGCAAATTTCGTATCTTCAGAACTACAAAAGCAACCAATTTAAAAAAAAAAATAGACAGTACACAGCAATAACTTCAACCACAATGTTCAATTTCAGAAATCCAAACACTCGCCTCTGGCAGTGCTTCTCACTAAGGACCTAGTTCTATAACTACTGAACAGACGTATCAGAGGACAATAATAAGAGTGAGAACAATGTCTGTAAAATTAACACGTAACCAAACCCAAGAAAAGGTTCAACCTCAATCCCTATCTCCAACCTCTCACAATTCAGAGAGAGGGAAAGAAAATAACCACAGAATTTAAAACAGAAAACCTGCCTATGTGTATACTGAATATCAACTCCTGGAGTTTTCATTCAAAGTGTAATTTCTCAAAATTGATATACCTAAGTCATACACATTAGTTAGGCAAGCACTTATTCAGCCAAAAAGACTAAACAAATAGCACAAAACAGTGCAATTAATTATAGTTGCTATTTGCAAAAGATGAAGAGGGACCCCAGAGAATATATCCACAAAGATTCATTTCTTCCTAGGGCAAAAATGAAAAATGTAAGGAATTATCGAATCAAAATGACCAGCAGAAGCAGGCCCTATTACAATGTACTGAAGATCCAGATTTGCTAATGGACAAAACTCATCCACCATGTTATACATTCCAATTCTAACTGCTCTGAAGCCCTCTCAAGAGAAAAGCCCACCCGAAATGGATCCAAGTAGTAAGGAGTGTAGCTCAGGAGACATGGAGGCTAGCCTAATTGTATCCAGGCTGCAAATATTAGGAAATAATATGCTGGAGATTTCAAATACTTGTTCTTTTGGACTCTCGCATACATGTACCATTGGCCACTTTCCTAGTCTTACCTGTGTGTTTTCCCCCTCCAGCCTCGGTGGTCGGATGCTGGACAGGTGGATGGTCTTGTAGTCTCCAGAGTTCAGCTTCACAACAATGGCATCAGCATTCAGAACCTGCATCACCTATGGGCAAGAGGCAAAAACACATAAACTGATTTTGAATGGTCTCATCACATGCCAATGAGCAAAGCCCACCACAGTTACAGGTGGAAAATGATGTGAATACTGTGAATAGCCATTTATAATTGATCCAGTATCATCCTTTATCATACAACAAGGCAGAGAAAACTGTCCTATGAGTTCTCAGAGACCTTTATCATGACTTCTCAACATGACAGAATCTACACCATTCATAATGAGAGCCAATCTTACCTCTCTTGCCCTGACCAAGACATGCAGTTAACTATAAAGCTTAAGAACTAGAAATCCAGCCTCTATATGTTATTGAAGATTTTTGTTGAAACGGATTCTAAACTGAAGCCAAAAGCCTTATCTCAATATGAATCTAGGGAAAGAGGCAAGGTTTGGATTCGAAAAAGGTACCTGTACTAAGTGAGAAAGAACTAAAGTATGGCTGGGAATATAGCTCAGTGGCACAGCACCTGCCTGGCAAGCACAAGGTCCTGAGTTTGATTCCCAGCACCAGAAAACAACAACAACAAAAACTAAAACAGACACCCCAACAGACAGCAGAAGAATCAAAGGCAAGTAAAGGGCAAATGGAACTGTCCTTTTGGCATGGAAAAGGAGATGCTCAGCTGTTATTCTCACAGGCAGAAACATGAAATTACTGAGGCACCTTGGTTACTCTAAAGCTACATTTTTAGGGCACTACTTCAGCCTTCTCTGCTGTAGAAACCAAAATCATTAACACTGTGCCATACTCTCAGTTGAAAAAAGATTAACTTCCTGTCTGGGGTACAAGGATATCTATTTGAAGGGCAAAAGCAGAAATACTCCTCTGTGAAGGTTATTAGAACATTCCACCAATGTGCACAGAATAAAATCCCATTCAAACTGGGACAGGGCCACATCAGGGATATAACCAGGAAACACAATAAGGCCAGTAGTCTAAAATTCAACCAATTATATTCAGACCCTGTTGTTTCAAGGCTGTGTTTTATTTTTTTTGTTTGTTTGTTTTTTGTGAGTTTTTTTGCAGGCAATACTTTGCTACAAGGTAGCTGCTGACTACAAAATACTGTCACCATCCACTCTATCTGCAGAATGAAAATCAAACTCTCCTATGCTTCCATCAGGCCCTATCAAGGACCACTAGGTGGCTAAACAAACTATCCAGTCAGCTGTCACACAGTAAAGGAAGACTGGCAAAATTTCCCTCCTCTTCTATGCACAAAACAAGCAGATTCTTCTTTGCCACGATGGACGCCATACTAGTAACTCTCTCAGGGCAAGCTTCTCTATTTCCTTGAGCACAAAATACGCCCACTTACTCCAGAAACAGCTATTCTCTACTTCCTACAAACACGTAGCCCATCACAGACCAAAAAGAGTAAAGAATACTCTTATAGGACAATTAGAAGAGAGCAAAGCAAAGCAACAAGTGAGAAATTACGCAAGTCAGAAAATGGCAAAAGCCAAGTGTCATCAAGCAGAATGAGAAAAGTAAGATGATAGAACCAGAGTGGAAGTTCACGGAGGGCCAACCACGGCCAGTGCTGGACAGGTACCCCAGGGTGTGGCCATCAGGAATACACAAAGCACAACAGCGACCAGACAAGCACAGAAGGGTCTGAGAGAGAACTGAGTGAAGTAGGTCTGGAAATGCTTTAATTTCATTTTTTAGATTAACTTGGAATCCTGAAAGCAGCAAAAAGCCTCAAATAGCAATAACCATTCTGCTTTAAACTTACGACAGATCTGGTATGGTAATCAGGTAGGCTACACCCCAGAACTCAAGACAGCCAGAACCCCATATTCACCTGGCCAGAAAAAAACTGATGAAGAAAACAAGGCATATGTGATCACACCAGGGCCATCCAAACCAAAGACCCTCTGACGCCACCCTGTCCATAAATTTAGAGCCTAAAAGCAGCACGGAAGGTGTAACTGAAAGTACAGATCCAGCAACGGAAGGAGAAAGAGTAGATCTAATTTTTGTTACCATCTAGACACATCAGTGCCAGGCAAAAATTCCCACAGCAGTGGAATGCTTTCCTTTTAATGATACCAGTAGTCAGTAACTGACCAAAATAGAAAGGCTAAGGCTAATGATTTCCCTATTCTTCACAATCCAACGTTTGTGTGACAGGAAAATGGATGACAGAACACATGAGGGGTGAGATTTCCATGATGAGTGGCATTCTGCTATTCTAACTTCAAACCAAAGAGGAAAAAAAAAATTCCTCTAAGCCATACCAAGCATAGTATAGCAAGCAAATCAATACAGTTCTTCTTTCAAAAGAATAGGAGAAGATAATAAGGTAATCTTCTAGTGTCCCGAATGCACAGACATCATAGTATTTCCAAAACCTCATTGCAGGACAGATCTATACTCCTCTTAAACCAAAACTAACTCTTACCAAACCGTCATTGCCCAAAACACCGGGCAAGTCTTATCATCAAGACATGAGAAATAACTCAACGTTCTCCGTATCCTAGTCATGCTCAGAAAGTGTGCACACCAGGGAAAGTGTCACAGTGCTCACACTTTCACCCCGATTGCAGAATGTGAAGCTCTAAGCACAACCTGTGACAATGTACTGGTATTCATCACCCCTTATAATGTGTTAGCAGAAGCAGCGGCGAATAGATTTTTGGAGCTGTAAATTTTAGGCCACAGCAGCAGACTCTCTGCTTGGCATATCCCTGATTAGAAACCTCCTCTTCAGGAACTGCGCACCCTGACGCTGCCAGCTACGTGAGGTTTAGCTTTCTGGAGGAGGGTGGGCACACACTTGTGTGTGCGCATGTGAGTGTGTGTGTGTAAGTAGGTTTATGGTCTATTTCTCTGTAAATTGTGCCACTGCCATCCAGAGAATAAGCAACTCCTGAGTACAGACATGGAATAAGCAATAAAATACTGGTTATAGTCACATGCTGTGCAATAAGTAAAATGCAGAGTGAATTACTATTCAAAGCCTGCTCATCAGCACCGTTACAGACCACATTTGAACAGTGGTACTTCTTATGGTGCTTTTCATCAGGATGACTGAAGTATGCCCACATTGCTCACTCTCTCCACAAGCTACAGATTCCCTAACGAAGCCCCTCTTGTGCTTATACATCAAGTGATCATCTAAGGCTCAGGAGCAGAAATCTATAAGGAGCAAGTCACCAACTGTATTCAAGATACATGCACTAAATCCAATTCCCTCTCCATCTCTTGAAGCCTAAATATAAAAGGAAAAATGGCTTAATGATGGCACCGTGTAGGCTAAGGGCTGCCACAAGTCAGAATTACACGAATCAGGAACAAGAAACATTCATCCGTCCCTGGCCCTTGCCACACTGTCTATCTGCAGAGCCCATCCACAGTGCTTATTGGGTGGCCTCGGGCTGCTGCTCTCCAGCTCCTTAGAGCTCTGTCCAGGAGTGAATAAGTAACAAAGAACCTTACAATAACCTCCTGGGCAGAAACCCTCTCAGTAGCTCCCCAGACACAACCACCAATAGCTCCAATGCTGCCACAAATCTCAGTACTTTTGGTAAAAGGACTGCCAGCCCAAATGGGGCCTCCTACAGGCACCAGCATTAGGGAATGTCCTTTGATGAGACCACTGGGAATGAGACAGGAGCACCCTTCTCCTTCTCTCAAATCAAGACATCTGGCAGTTTTTCCTACTCCCTGAGGTTGTGTGCTGTTTATTTTTCCCCAATACCTCACAAAAGTACAGCTGTCACATATGTCCTGTACAGAAAACAAATCTCAACAGTATCCATCACACAAACTTCAACAGGGGACATCCTACAAAATACCTGCTCAATGCCCCTCAAAATGGTCAAGGTTATCAAAAACAGTGAAAAGTCTGAGACAAGAGAAGCCTAAGAGATATGGCAACTAAGTGCAGCATGTATCCTGAAATGGAAAAAGGACACTGGGATAAAATTAAGGAAGCCTACATAAAGTATTGCTAAGTAAGCAGTAACATATAAATACTGAAACACTAATTGTAGCAAATATATCCCATGCACGTAAAATATTAATGATAAAAGCCTTGCGGGGTGGTGGTGGATAGGGAATCCTGTAATATTTACTTGTTCTCCAACTGCTTCTCATCAGCAATTGACCTCGCTGATGTAGTAAAGCCTATCTTTCAGCCCCACAACTCTCAGAACTTCCTTTTCACCTGAAATTTGATGACAAAGCTAGGGAAGTGGCTAGTATTTTACTCTAGCCATGTTTTCTCCATGTTGCCATAAGAGAATGTAACAAGAGACTCTAGATGATGCAAAAAATATTAAGAGGCATTTTTACTCAATAATTGCATGAAAAAGCCATTTTCACTCCTCATGGTATTAGAGGTCCTAGCCAGAGCAATTATACAAGAAAAAGAAATAAAAGATACCCAAAACAGAAAAGAAGACATCAAACTATCACTCTTCTCATATGAAAACCTGATGATTCCACAAATACTGTTAGGAATAGTAAACAAATTCATAAAGTAGCAGGATATAAAGTCCATGCCCCAAATCAGCTGCATTTCTGTAAACAAACAAGGAACAACCAAAAAAGAATTACTTTTCCAATAGCGTAAGAAAGAACGAATACATAGGAAATAACCAAGGAAGTAAAATTCACAATGAAAACTATAAAATATGCTAAAAGAAATAAAAGACACCATAAAAATAAATGGAATTTTACAATTAAGAAATTCATGGAATCTCAATGAACCAAAAATAGCCAAAACACTCTGAAAAAAAGAAAACTAGGAGACACATACTGCTCGATTTCAAAACAATATACAGCTACAGCAATCAAAATCATATGGCACTGGCACAGATGCACATATACATCAATAGAAGACAGTTGATAAATAAAAATTCTGCACTATAGTCAAATGATTATTAAGAGAGGTGCCCAACACCATCAAGGGGAAAACAGTCTTTTCAACAAATGGTACTAGGAAAACTAGATATACAAATGTAGAAATTGAAGGTGAACCCTTACCTAATACTATATACAAAAACTGACCCAAAATGGATCCATGACTTAAATATTTTTTAAAGACCTAACACTATCAAATTTTTAGGGAAAAAAAAAAAAAAAAAAAAAAATCATAGACCAAAGAACTTCAGAAGTTTAAAACTGACAATGTTTTTTTAGAGATGACACCAAAGACAGACAACAAAAACAGATGATTAGATTTCATTAAAAAATTAAAATTTTGTGTATCAAAAGCAATCTTAGCAGATTAAAAGGCAACCCACAGAGCAGAAGAATGTATTTCCAAATTGTTTCTCTGATAAAGCATTAATATCTGCAATACATGCAGAATTCCTAAAACTCAACAGAAAACCCAATTTAAAAATGAGCAAAGGACATTAGATCTTTTGCAACAAAGGAAACCAACACATAAAAACATGCTCCACATCACTAATTATTAAAGGAAATATAAATCAAAACTACAATGAGATGCCACTTTACACCTAGTATAACAACCATCAAAAAAAAAAAAATCCTGGAGAAAGATGTCAAGAAATTGCAACCCATGTGCAGTATTGGTAGAGATATAAAATAGTAGAGTAGAGCAGTTCTTAAAAAAAAAAAAAAAAAATTTTACCATGTTATCCAGCAATTCCACTCCCAAGTATATACTTAAAAGAATTAAAAACAGGTCTCAAAGAGATTATTTGTACACTCATATTCACAGCAACACTGTTTACAATAGTAAAATATAAAGCAACCCAAATGTCCATCAAGAAAAGAGACAAGCTTAAAATGCATCTACATAAAATGGAATATTATTCAGCCTTAAAAAGTGAGGAGATTCTGAAACATTACAATAGAAATGAGAACATCACACTAAGTGATTAAAATAAGCCAGTAACAAAAAGACAAACACCACATGACTGTATTTATATGAGTTACAGTAGCCAAAACTATAGAAACAGAAAATAAGTGGTGGTGGGGAAGGACAGTTAGTGTTTAGTGGTAACAGTTTCAGTTGTATAAGATGAAGAGTCCAGAGACGGAAGATGATAACAGTTACACAACAGTATGAATAAACTTAATACCACTGAGTTTAGCCACTGTCCTCAACCATTTATAAATGGCTAAGAGTCAGTTTTGTTATGAGAGTTTCATCACAACAGAAGAAACTGGGGGAAAAAACCTTGGAGACACAGAACTCCACCTAGAGCTGTCATGCTACATAACTCATGGACATGGAAGCACAGCAAAAAATGATCAGGGCAAAACCAAATAGAAATCCACTGCATCCATGGATAGCTTATACCTTGACCTCCCCAGCTGGACCACCAGTGCCGCTCAGCTCTTTAGGGCTCCCACCCAAGCCCCAGAGGTAAGGTCCTTGAGGGCGGGAAAAACCTCTCATTCTTTTTGTATCTTCTTAAAGCACCTAGCTTGGGGCTCTGGTTAAGCCACTGCACAGGCCTCTCATCAGCCCCAAAGCCTCTAATCAGCAGGGCAGTGAGAAGACTCCTCTTGAGGACATACTTCCCATCCCCTCCCCCAGAAGTGCTATTCAGGTCTGTGAAATCTGCAGTGCCCACAGAACCAGCAGCAGGGACAGGGAAGCCAAGCCACGTGCTCAGGGGACCATATGGCTACAAACAGCACAGATCAGCGAAAACGCCACAGGGAAGGCAGGCAGGGAACTGGCAGGCCACGACAGGCACAAAAGTCTCAGGCAGGCTCAGCTAATCGCTGTGAAGGGAACATGCTTCTCTGCTAACCTGGAGAGACAAGGGGAACCCTCCCCTGCATTTCATTCCTTAAGAAATAGAACTGCTTAAGCAGATGATGGAAACCAGTCTTTGAGTGCGCCGCATATATCAGGGAAACACTTTCACTCAGGTTCGAATTTCTCAGAGTGCACCTCTTGGCAAACACTCACCTATAGCTTTGCATCAGTTCCAAAAATCAACTATCAGGACCAACGGCCCCCCGTGGGTAAGGTCAGAGGGGACCCTCTGCAGGCAGTTCAGGTTATTTTAGCAGTGCCCTGTACAACACGATACGCCTAAACACAGAGCGGCTGTTGAAGAGGAAGTCGCCATATGCTAAGGCTTCACCATCATGCGACCCTCAGAATTTCCTTGCTGGACTTTCAGAATATGTGTGTGAGGACCCCAGGCGCCTGAGGACGTTTTTAGGTTTCTTCAAAGAAGTTATGGGGCATTAATAGACATTTTAAAATACATTTCAATGACTACAGAAGTACAGTGGCTTCTGGGTTATGAAAAAATAATGCAGATAATTTTTTTCATTTTAATTCAATGCTGATACCCAGTGTGTGTCATAAGAAGATTTTAGTGCTGAGTAATTTACTCAGTGAGATCCTGTCTCAAAATAAAGAAGAAAGAAAGGTCTGAGAGTACAGCTCAGTGAAAGGCCTCCCGTACAACAACAGCAACACATTAGCAAACTATGGCCAACGGTTGGCCATACAGCCCACTGCACAGAGACCAGATGTACACAAACTCTAGAATATTTTAATGATGTGTTTCTTTCCAAAAAGGTTGGCCAACCTCCACTCTACCACATGTTAGAAAATAAATACACCTAGCGATATATACTAGTTACCATTTCTTGCCCAAAGACTCAGAAGTTGTCAAATTAAAGCATCTCAAGTGGGAATGAAAATGGGACCAAACACTAGCACTGCTTTCAAGTCTCTGTGAGAAGCTTCCAGATTCCAAGACATGTATCCTCAATCGACAGGTAGCTTCAATGCTTCTAACCCAGTTTTTAATACTTTGTTCTTAAATAAAAGACTCAATCAAGAATTAGAAAATATCTGAGAAAAGCCTCTCATTTGAAAAATAAGAAACCAAAATAACCAAAGAAGAGATAGAAAGCATGCAGAAAAAATTTCAAAAAACTCAACTCCTCAGAGAACTAGGGGATAACCCAAAATAACTTTTAGATGCTAGTTTCAAATAGTAATAATAAAAGAGAAACATTCAGAGAACAAATGAAATGCTTCAAATTAAAGTACAGTATCATAAATGAAATACACAGTAGAAAAGCTGAAGGACAAACAGGAGAAAATCTAAAACAAAACAACAACAAAAAAGACAAAGAACGGAAAATGAGAGGAAAGAATTGGAACTCTAGCACAAAGTGCAACATCCAAATAGCAGTTCAAGGAAAAAGAACAGAGAAACTTGAGTGAAATCAACAAAGTAGTTGAGAAAAACCAAAAGTCTCCCCACAAAGGTCTAAACACTGGAGCATTATATGCTCACATATGGACAAAGCTGCTTCATCGTGAAATGTCAAAATACTAGGATCAAAAAGAACTTGCTAAATCTATCTAAGAATAAAAAACAAGTCATACAAGGATAGAGGATTAGGATGAGTTCAGACCTCTAAGAATAAGTGGGAGGTGGGAGACACCTTAGCAGCTAAATCATAATGAAGGAACATCGTGACTTCTGAAATAAAATTCCATACCCAGCTAAAGTATCAATCATGTTTAAGTAGGCAATAGATATGAAAGGTCTCAAAAAATTTACCTCTTGAGTACTTTTGTCATGAAGTTTGAGAAAAAAGTGTGCGGTTAAAATGAAGTACACTGGTAAATCATAAAGAAAAAGCCACAGAATCCAACAAGCATAGTTTCAATCTGAGAGTAAGGCAAAGAAATCTCCCAGAACAATGGTGAAAAAGACCCCAAACGACAGTAGTATAAAAGGCAAAATGAGGAAGCAATGCAAAATGGTGTGGGTCACGAGATTCAAGACTGTTACAGAAGGTAAGATTAGCAGACGGAAGCAATCTCTCGAGAGATTTAGATACCCAGAGAGTTTGAGAGTTGAACTATGCAAAAAATGTACATGTAAATGTTAAATTATTAACTGCAAGGAAAACAAAAACTGTACAGGAACTGAAATTTATTACACTGTATAGCTCTGTGGTGATTAGCATTTATGGAATAAACACTGAATATTAATAGAACTAAAATTATGATAGAATCATCTTGAAAGGAGGGGGAAGAGCACACATGTGCCCATATGGGTATGTGTATTTCAGTAAGAAAACAAAATCCATTTTCTTCCATGTTATGAAGAAAACGGTCCATGCCTACAAATTGAAAAATCAAGAAATAATAATACAAACATTTCATTCACAGACATGGATTAGCCAAGATTAAAAGTGGCTGCCTCAAGGCAGAACAGAACTGGAATACTACATTTCTTAATAAGCTGATAGAAATGTTAAATTTCTTCTGTCTTAAATGTGAAGATTTAAATGCTTCAGCCTATATGGAGAAACAGCGTAGATTAGCACTACTGGAAATAGCTGACAGTCTGCAATGAGGTACGAACTTATTCTAGTACATTGTGGACACCACTAAGAACATCGCTGACAACTTTTAATCAAGTTTTTCTTGATAAAAGAGGCAGTACCTGGACTTACATTCTGTCTCAGGCACCTTATGTCCTACTTGGGTATTCCGAGTAAGACTGACAGATCAGGGATCATCATACTTTTTCAAAGGGATATTTCAGGTTTTGCAAACTAAAACTCAAAGACTTTTCATCAATTCTAATACTACTGAATTCTGGGGCTGTGTCATAAAAACAGCCACAGATAATATTGAAATACACATGGATATGCTCTAATTTCTTGACATTAATGTTAAATTTCACATAATTTTCACACACCAAGAAATGTTTCTTTTTTCAATGTAAAATCCACAGACCATTAAAAAAAAGTGTAAACTGGGCATGGTGGCAGTCACCTGTAATTCCTGCACACAGGAGGCTGAGACAGGAAGATTGCCAAGAGTGTGAGGCCAGCCTGGGCTACACAGTGAGTTCAAAGCCGGCCTGAACTAGACACCTAGATCCTGTCTCAAAAAACCAAAAATAGGTAGGTAGTTGGGTAGGTAGATAGGTAGATAGGTAGACAGATAGGTAGATAGATAGATAGATAGATAGACAGATAGGTTAAGTGTAGAGTCAGATTTGGTCCAAAGGCCATAGTTTGCCAACTGAGATAGGTAAGAGTATGAACAACTTTGTTTACAAAAAATAGCTACGCCACAATGTTTGAGGCAGTATGGGTGTGGTAGCTTTGCTTCTTTGTGCTTTTTTCCTGTTTTAAAAACAGAATTAATGCTGAAGCATTTTTAAAACTCAGGAAGTTTAAAATCCTTTAGCTACAAATATATTTTTCTTGCTGCTCTCTAAACAGGCCTGTATTCAAATAACCAAATTTACATTGAAGGTTCTCTACAAGAGACAGTTATTCTCATAATCCTCAATCAGACCATTTCTTGAGGCAATCTCTGCTATTCTAACACTGTAATATTGGTGATTCCTCATAATCCCCCATCAGTTCATTTCTAGAAGCAGTCTCTCTATTCTACCCCTGTAATAAATAAAGCTTCATTGCAATGATAAAAGACACATCTTTTTTTCAAAAGAAACAAACAGATCTTGGGGTCTTGAATTTCCAAAAGTACGAAAGAAATGTTCCTATCGCCATTTTCCCATTTTTTTAGTGCTTAACTCTTTGAATATTTAAGATGAATGCAAAGCTATCAGCTCAACTATCTACTCTTTTGAATTTCTTTCATTAATCCCTTGGTTCCCCAACCTGCAAAGGCCCAGAATTCATCCTGCAGGTTTCTCTATAAACTTGCTTTTCGGAGGGGCCACCTGGGATAGGCAAGGTAGCAGGGCCTTCCCAAGTCATCGAGCACCACACCCCCTCAGGGAGGTGACGGTAAAATGGAAAGCCGGCCTCCCTTGTTGAGTGAACAGTCACCATCTGCGTAGCTATGTTCTTACAGGAAGAACAGGCACAGGTGAGTGAGTTTCAGGTACACAGAGCAGGTATGTCCGAATTTGCATGCTAGCTCATTCCTCACAGAAGCAGCACAGGCCTATTCTGCACTGCATCAAGATCTGAAATGCACAGGGGAGTTAACCTACCAGGGCCAACTACAGGGATATTTATGGCTAACCTAACAGCTACTTAGACATTGCCTACTAAAAGAGAGAGGACCCTTGAGCACTCTGACCTATTACTTTGGGAGTCATTGAAAAAGAATGAAAGAAAAGAACAGAAGAGAAAAAAGAAAAGAATAGAAAAGAAGAAAAGGGAAAAGAAAGAAGAGAAGAGAAGAGAAGAGAAGAGAAGAGAAGAGAAGAGAAGAGAAGAGAAAAGAGAAATTCAGCTAATTTCTCAGATACTGCTAAAATTTTACCAAAGATAAATGTCAAGATTTCTCAGGCTGACAGTGCCACCTAGTGGCTTTCCACACCATAATCTCAGGGCTAAAGCACAGGGAAACAGCTACTCTGTCTAAGGATAATGGTATTTAACCACGTTTTGCCTGTAAAGACAAAATTTCCAACCTCTCCTTTGTTTCTTTTCTTTCTTTTTCTGTTATTTTGTTTTTACAGTACTAAAGATCAGTACTAAACATCGGGGGTGTTTTACCTTTAAGCTACACTCCAGCCCACTTTTTTTTTTTTTTTTTGAGACTAACTTGCCTGGGCTGGACCTAAATTTGCAATTCTCCTGCCTCAGTAGAAGGGATTACAGGCGTGTGCCCCTGCACCCAGCACCAGCCTCTCTTGGTAAAAGAAAAAACAGGCTGGAGAACATTATAGCATTTTAGGAAGGAACAGAGAACAAGTCTACCATTCAAGTTACCAAAACCTGCAACCATGAAAAAAACATTTTCACAACACTGTCGATGCAATCATTTGTCCTATTTAATAGCTCTGGTTCCATTCAAAGCAAGACTTATCAGTGAAGAACTCTCAGGAGAGAAAAGAGAGCTTAAAAACACATAAAGAGAAACTTGGGGACAAGTATCCTTGGAGACAGGAAATCTCAGAGAACGCCGTTTGCTAATCAAAGAAAAAGAACCCCTCATGTATGAGAGCTATTTCAAGTTGGCAATGTCTACAGTTTTAAATCATGAACTTACAGTGAAGTTATGTAAATTTAGTTAGAAACATAAATGTTCTGAGCCCCTTATAATACACAAATACACATGCACACAGGCTTGCCTTGAAATATTCAAGAGCAACAGCATTTCCAATTGTTCAAACCCTTGTATTATTACTCGCCTGGCAATGTCCACTCTGAACATCAACATGCTGAAAATGACTCACCTTGGCAACAAACTGCTTGTCCTTTTGGTCCAAATTAGCAGTGGGAGCTACATAGTCTCTCCATATTCTCAGCCTGCGCTCCTTGGCAAACCTGGCAACAAAGCAAGGATGTAAGATGGTTCAGACAGACCAAGTCCACTCCATCTGAATCTACTTACCATCATCATCATGGGAAGTCACTACAGAACCCTACCCTATCATACAGACCTGTCCAGGAGAGGTCACCAGTCAGACCAGACAGAGAGAACAGATGAAAATACTCAGACAGTGTACCGCAAACGGAAAAATCCAGGACACACATAGATTGTAAATTCATGGCTAGAACACAGATCTAAGTGTGTAACTGTTTTGAGTAAACAATACCAGTCCACATTGATAATCAGCTCCTTGACTTATCCAGTATCTTCTGAGTGACCTCAACAAACAAGCTGACAAATACGGAACAGATGCTCTCTTTAATGGAAAAAAGATGCACAAACAAACAAGTGTGTTTTTTAAATCTCACAAGCCTGCTCACTTGCCTTCTGAGTTATAAGGTCATCAGCTACCAAATCCTATGTGTATGAACAAAACTGTTACCGTAGCATAGCTAAAGAATAACTGGAAAATAGACAAAGTTCCTACACTGGCAAGTGCTTTAAAGAAACATATTGCCAGAAATCTATTTTTAAGTGCTAAACTCTGTAGATATTTCCCGAGTCAGAACAGGAGTGGGAAACTGAATATGTGCAAAGAAATCAATGAACAGCTGTCTTCAACTACTTACAAATGAGTATATGTATGTGCAATGGAAAGGAACTATTATTTCTGAAAACAGTCTTGTCACCCTTTCTTTTTTTAAGAAGCACTAAAATGAGAACTAGAACAGGATGTAGTAGTTTTCAAATACTTAAAAAGTACTTACATAGAGAGGATGGAATTTCACCAACAATGCATGTAGCTCAAATAAAGCATGCAAAACAGCAGGCGAGTAATCATATATTAAGATATGATTTGCATTCTCTGGTCTAAGCTTGTTTTATAATGATGAGCACTCTCAAAAAAAAGTCCATAAAATCTTCTGCAGATGTTAGGAAACATGTAGGTTATTACTTTAATTGTGCTCACTTTCTTCAAAGAGAGGAGCTTAATGCAAAAATAAAATTATCAACTAAAATAGTAATTTAGAATGGATTTAAAATTTTCAGAACCAGGGCCAGGGATATAGCTCAGGACACAGTGCCTGCCTGGCCAGTGCAAGGTCCTAAGTTTGATTCCCAGTACCCCCACAAAAAAAATTTCTGAACCAAAAAAAACCTTGAACATCACGGACTATTTAGAAGTATCTGAAATGCTGAACTTATAAAGGCTGTCTTTCTATTGTAATTACAAAGCAACAAAAAAAAGTAATTTCTGTTTTTTTAACAATGATGTACATTTGTTAGACATGCCACATCAAATGCCCCAAATCAAAATCCACTTTCATAAAAATGTGCCAATATATCTGATACAAGTACAGAAGGGGGTAAAGGACCTAAGAAATGGAACACTATAATGAACTGACCTTGCAAAAATCATAAAGTTGTCAAGATCATTATAATTTCCAGAGGGGACCATGGTCATAGATTGTTTGCTGGTCTCTCCTTAAAGGTAGTCTGGAAGTGAAGGTTCAGGCTTTCCTGAGTGTTATTTCTATTAATCTATTCTTGCCATCTGCTTTATTTTCTTCTATATACCTCCGCAGATAGTTCACCCAAACATCTACAAATATCTGACACTTGAAATAGCCACCAATCTTTGCAATTTTCATGCTCTGTTTTCCAGAAATAAGTTACTACTACATATATGTTAACCTTAAGGCACCAAACGAAAAGCATGTCAATAGCATCCCAGAGTTGTAGTAGCACTTACACAACTTTTTTTGTTATATTACAACACACCATTTTGGGGGCCAGTACTGGAGATTGAACCCAGGATCTTTGCACTGAGCTACATCACCTATTTTGGCTTTTTTTTTTTTTTTTGAGATAGCATCTTGCAAAATTGCAAAGGTGAGACTCAAATTTGTAATGCTCCTGCCCCAGCCTCTCCAAGAGCTGGGATTGCAGGCATTTCACTGTGGCCAGCCAAACCATACATAAATTAGGGCATCAGGCTTCACAACATGGACCCAGAGGCTCTACTTCTCCCTTTTTCTCTAGCTGTGTTCCAGGCTGTTTGAGTAGCTGACAAGTGATTTCATTGTCTGGCAATGAGCCTTACTTAATTCTAAATGCCTAAAATCCAGAATGCAGGATAGGAACTTGGAAAAAGGTGACCAGGAAACAGTACATGAAACAGGTATAGACACAAGGAGGTGAGGGAATATATGGCTAGGTCTCTAAGATCTGTGGCAGGAAGGCTTCCCTGACAGACCTTACCTCTCAGCTGCCCTCAGCTTTTCTGCACCCCGAGTATACACTGCAATCGACCAGTCCACGCAGCGTGCAAATCCTTCCTTCAGGAGGAGCTCAGTGATGTTGCCATTCTAAGAAATAACGTGGGTGAGAAGCAGGCACAGATTAGATGCTGGAGCAAGAGAATCCCTTTCTCTAGATTTGGACACAGCAAACACAGCCACAATCTACTGGGTAATTTGTTGGTTTTTTTGTTTTTAAAGCAGTTTGTCTCATTAAGAAACCACCCCTAAGATGGGAGGCACCATTCTGAGACTTCTCTCAGCAGCTTCAGCCAGCCTCAGCACAGCACCCTTCACTTAACAGGCATAGAATAAATGTTAATGGCATTGAATGGAATTGGCATTTCCATAGTTCTTGGGGGCAGAGGAGGATGTTAATCTTTAGTAGCGATTACACCTTATTCTTCCCTTCCCTAGGATCAGCACTTCTTCCCCTTTCTAGAAGCAGAAAGCTAAAGAACAGACTGAGTGGGAAACAGCATAAACTCCATTTGCTCAGTGAATTACAATTCTTATTCCACTGTGACACAGAGCCATCTGGCAGGGCATGGCCAGACAGTCAGCACTCCAGAAGAAACAGACATGACCTTGGCACGCTCCAAACCAAACCTCATGGCCTTCTAAGCTGCCACTATGAAAGAATTATCTCGCCAAAAAAGTAACAGTAATTTAACACTGTACTACACATAGATTACAATAATGAAAATTCACTTAGGTGTCACAAAATAAGGTCATGTCATTTCCAAGAATAATCCATCTACCACAGTGTACAATAAATAAAACTCCTAACAATCGGAACTAAGAATATGAAGAACTTCATTTCTGCTCACATCAGAGATAGACGGGAGCTGGATAAGGCCTGGAATATAGAAAATAATTTTTCAGTGCACTGAACCTACACATGAACCTCACGGATCTTGCTCTGCAAGCCAACTCTGTTGGCAATCTTTAGGATCAAACACTTGGGAAGGTAAATGATTAAATTCCTCTTCACCTTATAAACCCAGTATCATTTGAGATTAATTTCTTAAAGGTGATCTGCTGAAAAGATTTGTCCAATTCTCTAAGACATGTAATATACCCCTAGAAAATGCCTCAAAATCATTAGACGGCACTCCCGCCAGGATATTCAAAGGGATGTTAAACATAGAAGAGAAAAAAAGCGAACTATGGCTCTTTAAAGCCTGCAAGCAACCCCAGCCCAGCCCAACCCAGCCCAGCCCAGCACGGGCTTCGTGGCACACTCACTGGATGAAGGATGGTGCCCAGAACGTTCTGGTTGTGGCAGCTCTCCAAGATGATCTGAACATCTCTCTGAAGCAGTCGCGACTCAGTGAAAAATTTAGCTTCTGCAGCAAAAGGCTCTGGTGTTTCACTGCCATCTGCTTCCCGACGAAAGGTTGGGCACTAAAGGAAAGTAAGGCATGTGAGGAACAAAGCCTAACTGTGATAGCCAAGCACTCTTGCCCTACAATCAGCCTTCCAAATGATGCAACGCCATAAGCTAAGTTCAGAGAGGCCTGGCATGGTGACAAACACCTGTAATCCCAACATACTCGGGAGGTGGAGAGGGAGGATCATGAGTTCAAGCCCAGCCTGGGCAACATAGTGAAAGCCTATCTCTAAAATAAATACACTCAGGTCAGAGAAGTCCCAAATCAGCTGTTCCAACCATTTTAAAACATATTGGTGTTTGGACTGGTAACATCATATTCTCAGACTTCTTGGTAAAGGCAAATAAACCAATCTCCCATCACCATGGGGGAAATCATTTAATTATGGCTGACACTAGCCCTTTACCAAGAAAAGACACCAGGCCAGTGCCTGGTTTTCAATACATTCACAAAGGGGCTGTCATTCGGCCATCTCGCTGCCAGGCAGCTCTGATCTGAATGGATTACATTCCCGCCAGCTTGTACCACCAGTAGTATGTGCCTGACTGTCGCATTGGGCAGCAGCACTGACAGTCAGGCATGCACCACCAGACGGGACAGTCGTGTGTACCACTAGTGGTTCAAGCTGGTGGGAATGTATTATCTCTAATTTTTTAAAAAATACAAATGGGTATTTGATATTAATACCTATATTCAGCAAAATTCACAGCCATTTAGCCCTCCTTTTCTAGGTTTATATCCTCAACAATCTCTGAACAGATTCAAAGTTCTTTCAATTTTAAAAATAAAAAAGGCTCTCAGATCTAATTTGAATTGTCCCATTGCAAAGCTTAAACCAAACTAAGCATAAGGGACTCTAGTCAATGTTCCACACTAGGAAGAATCAGTAGATCTGAAATTCCCAAGTAGAGGAATCTACCCATCACTGAGCATCTCCACAGATTCCATCCCCGCTGCTCGGCCCCGTGTATGGTCTGACCTTGATCCCCGACAGCATGACTGTAACCAGGTAGTAGTCTGGGAGGAGCAGAGCTCTGACCACACTGCCGTCCCGCACGTGCTCGATGATAGCTGCGTGACACAATGAGTACATCAGAAATATCACGTCCAGGCCACACAGACTGCCACTACCCAGTTCCTCTCCTCCAAACCTGGAGAAAGCCCCCTCTGAGAAGTCAGGAAGCACCAGCAGTCTGCGCAGGTTCACAAAAATGAGTCCTGGAGAATACAAATCAGACCTGCTTCTTTGCTTTCTGAACCCTTTGGGACCTCACAGCTTGTAACAAAGCTTTGTTATCCAAAATCTAAGATGCTCACCTGAGGAGCAGGTGCCAGGAAAAAAAAATAACTCAGTACTGATCACTGATCATATGTTCACTATTCTGAGTCTACAGTTAACAAGAAAGATCTCAAAGTAGGAATGAAAACTACGAAGTATATCTATCTATCTATCTATCTATCTATAAACATGTATACAGAATACTTGTGTCTACCTCCAAGTTTCAGGAGGAGTTTTAAGTAGCATTTTTAAACAAAGAAGATCCACACTACAAAATACCAGCAACTGACAACCCAGCAACAGTGCCTCTGTGAAATGCGCATGATGTAATCTCCATGAATGGAATTCAAACTCTCTTTCAAATGCCATGGTGTTGTTTTACCTCCTGGCTTTCCTCTGGATACTAAATAAGCAGAACAGAGGCTCACTAGAGCTTACGGACCACCAGAAGCAAAGGCAGCAAAGGGAAAAACACCACTGAGTCTATCTGCCTTTTCCCGCCGTCTTACCATTGACAGGCTTCTGGTGGTGCGAGTCCACAAAGTGCCTCGGGTTCTCGATGGTATACTTGAGGTCCCGGATGGTGTGTGAGCCGCTCCCCTCACTCCACATCCCCTTCTTCGCTGCCTTTGCTTGTTCCTCACATTCTGCAAGCCGGTTCTGTTCAGGACTGGGACATGGAAAGCAATGATTAGTGAATCGTAGCTCAGAAATGTGCCTCTCAGTTTCTTCAGCACCTTCACCCCGGACTGGCTCCCCAAGCATCTGTTTCAGACCCACAGCACAAGATGCAAGCCTGTAACCTGACAATCACCATCAGTGCAATTCTAGACTCCAAACTTGTTCAAGGACAAATCAGATTCTAAGAGCATTTAATGAGAAGATCTGAAGAAGGCACTCTCGGTCCTGTCACCACCCGTGAGTAAAGAGAACAAGTCAGTAGCTCTGTGGGGAGCCGCTCCAGGGGTACACCCTCAGTTAGCCACCCCAGATTCAGGAACTAGAATCCAACTCAACACAGCAGGGGACACTGCAGCAAAGGTGACTAAGAACCACGCTACTCTCCCTCTATCCCCCGCAAAAGGCTGTTCAGATAATTCCGCCCCCAAAGTACTTACACATTCAATAAGGCCAGTTTAAAAATGGAGCCTCGTCCTTCACTCAGGCAGGAAACCTAACTACATAACACAGCAGCCGAAGTCAGCACATAGATCAAAATGAGCTTTTTCAAAAAAGCTAGAAATGGCTCTTTTTCCTCATATATGTGTTAACTTTAGGAAGCAATAAACCACAAGGCCTTTGCACGATCACAAACACCTGGTATCATCAATGGCTGTCACATACACTGGATCTCCTTCCACCTGCATCAGTACGAATTTCTAAGCAGGAAAGACCCTGGCTCACGCCAAAAGGATTCAGCACCTACCTTCCTTCCATCCCCAAAAGGTAACTACATCCTCACAGATCCAAATCCACAAAAGTAGATGAAAAAATGTAGCAAAAGATGATGGAAGCAAACACTCAACTGAGAAAAGATTTCATGTCTAGAGAATGGTACTCCAGTGAAGATTCTTTGTTGTGGGATTTTTTTCTAAATTCATTCTGGTTGCAAGCGGCATTTCCAAAAAACACAGCAACAGTAATCATGCCAGTAATTGTCCTTAAGTTAAATCCATGGCATGCTTCCAAAAACATCACCTAAAACAAACATTTTAATTCACCACATTCCCACAACACCATTTGTAACACCAATTACAGCGTCCAGCAAATGTCACTTTGCAATCAGAAAGGACCACAGAAGAAGGTAGTGAATGTCCTGGTCCCAAAGTCTAAGAAGGCAAAAAGAACACAAAAGGTGCATTTTGGCCTTTGCTCATTCTCATTATTGGAACACCTTGTGCAAATATCTATCCAAAGCCTTTCTGTCAACTACTACACTCATATAATATAACAAAGACTTAACGATTTAAAAAGCATGTTTACAGCCTTCAAATTACTGATGTAGCATATCACTTCTCAGAGGCTAACGTGTTAATTAAAGCCAGCTGCAATCCACCCTACAGAGAGCTAACACCAGTGAACTTGACTATAATGCATGCATTACAAACCTTATATACCTAACACTCCCTTCTAATAAGTTCATATTACCAGCATCAAAACAAATACATTTTACCTACTAATTAACTATACATTCATAGAACAGACTTAAAAGGAATGACAGAAAATTTTCCAGACCAAAACAACTATAACCCTGTCAGTTTCCCATGATTCAAAGCAGCAGATTTTTGCTTTGAATATTGTTTATTTACCTTGCTTTATTTTTCACTGTGCGATTCTTTGCACCCAACATGACATCATATATCTGTTTATTGTCTATCTCTCCTTTGGAATGTTAGCAGAGCCTAAGTCTGTTCACTGCTCTATTCTCAATGCCTAAAACACAGTCTGATACATAGTGCTCGATAAATATTTGAGATTGGGTGAAAAGATAAATACTTCCAGAAATGAAAATCTATAATCTAAGATTCATGAATATAAAGAAGAGAACTGACTTGTCTCAAAGTCTGTTTTTAAAGGAAGAACACATACCAAAATCATTAATGTTGCACAGCAAAAAAACTACCAACAGGCTGAAGAGACAACCCACAATGAGGGAAAAAAATTTTACTTGCTATTCCTCAGCCAAAGGACTAATATCTAGAATACATAAAGAACTCAAAAAAGTCAGACACCCTCAAATTCAAAGACCCAATCCAAAAATAGGCATCTGGAATGAACAGACACTTCTCAGATGAAGAAGTACAGATAGCAAATAAATACATGAAAAAATGTTCAGCATCACTAGTCATTCAAGAGATGCAAATTAAAACAACACTGAGATTATATCTCATTCCAGAAAAAAATGGCTATCATCAAGAAATCAACCAATAACAAATCCTGGCAGGGCTGCAGGGGAAAAAGAGACCCTTCTCCACTGTTGATGGGAGTGTAAATTGGTACAACCAATATGGAATTCAGTATTGAGATTCCTCAAAAAAGTAAAACCAGAGGTTCCACACAACCCAGCTATTCCCCTGCTTGGTGTCTTCCCAGGAGAGCTAAAGGCACTATATACCACAGCAATATACACACACTCGTACCTATAGCAGCACAATCTGTGATAGCTAAATCTTGGAAACAGCCCAGACTCCCATTAGCGGGTGAAAGGATAAAGAACACACAGTTGTTAAATACAACAGAGTACTGCTCTGCCATAAAGAAGGATAAACTTGAGACATTTTTAGGTAAATGGATGCATCTTGAGGCCATATTTTTAAATGAAATAAATTGGACATACACGTTTAAATATCATATTGTTTCTTTTGTGTGAGAAACTCCAAAGGTAAACAGAGACAAAATGGGTGATAGATTTTGGGAAGTAGGAAGAAAACGTTCATATGGGAATGGGACAAAGGGGAGGGGAGGGGAGGGGAGGGGAGAAGAAAGAAGGGGAGGGACGGAATAGGGATCGAAAATTAAAAGAATGGAAGGAAAACAATGGAAATAAAGTTTTGTAAAGGGAGAGGGGTAGAAAGGGACTGAAAGGAAGGAAATGGGAAAAAAAGAATTAAAAAATACGTACAGGTACAACTTCCCTATGATAACAACCATTATTTATGTCCAAAGTACACCAATGGAATTAATTTTTAGAGAAAACCATTGATAAACATTGACTGATCTCATGGTTCAAAATAATCCATTGGCAAGAATACCCCAGAAGCCATGAAAGCACATTAGATTACTCAGTTTATGTGAGATGTCTCAAAAAGACGGGATGAAGAGTCCTGATACTTACTTATTAGCTCTCATGCCTTCTCTCCGGGTGGCCAAGCCCTCTGCAACCAGTGATTCTGCAATGTTTTCCCCATTAGTATCTGAGGAAGAGAGAAACGAAATTAAACCAAAGATTCCCCGCTGCCTCCACCAGCAGCAGACTCCAGCAAAGGCCCCTCTTACACTCAGCTCTTCGCAGAGAGCAGTGCTGCCAGAAAGATGGACAGACAGTGACACAGCACTGGGCTCCCAAAATGTCTAGTCTCCAGGACTCAAAGGCCTATCAATCTTCTCAGGACTTTGTTTCTAATTTTCCAGTATATCTTCAGGGCAAAGGTAATCTCAGGAACCACGGGAGACTGACAAAAAAGCAAGACACAAGCAGCAGGTAGCTTAGGAGAGTGCAAAGCAGTGACAGAAGGAGAGGCCTGGAGCAGAACACAAATCCGGCTGCTTAATGGCTCAGACAATCTCTGCATCCCAATTTACTCACCTCTAAAGTGAGGAGGTCACTTGCCTCGATGGGTTCTTGTGAGAATTAAGTAAGTGTGTAAATCAGCAAGCACAGTGCCAAGGGGATGGCAGGAATTAGGAAAAGTTAGTCCCCTTCCTTTGTCTGATCAGACAGACACATTCATTAAGGGCTGTCTATCATGCTTTATGCCAGGAAGTCTAATCCTCTCCATGAGGCCTGGTCTCTGCTCTAGGAATACACCAAGACAAGCGACCCTGCTGGAGAATACACTGCCTCTTGCTCTCAGAGATAGTGAGCGGACACTGTCTAGATTTCTAATCTTTCACACAGGCAAGAAAAATGAAGTTAAACATAAAACTCAATCTGATTAGGTTCTACCCCAGCACTTGAAACATTAATTGCATTTCCATACTATTGAAAAAGCTTTCAGGCTCAGTATATTCTCTTAAATCTTTGCTTGTCAGCTGAAACGATAAAGGAAGGCATCTATGAGAAAATTACTGCATAAAAATCTTTAATATGGCAGAGAACAAGCTCCTAGATAAACAGCAGTCTAGCTGATAGGCAACATGAGCACAGAAGAAAATTCTGTAAGATTTATATTCAGTATACTACATACCAACTTCCACAAGAAGTAACAAGTTCACAGATACCCGCAAGCTCAACCTAAATGCCTGACCATTAGAATGCTCACATTTCTGCAGAGGCAAATCACAAGACTCTTTCTCTACCAAGAAAAACTGAGGTGAATTTATACTGAGAAGAGTCCAGCTCTGAGGTGAAAACGGATCAGCCACATCTGTCCACTGGGATCAGACTCAGACTTTACTAATGTTAGTGAAGATTACATTGGTTCCTTTAAGCCACAGCAATCTCAAAGACTGGAGGAAAATTCAAAGTGGTTACAAGTTAAGTACTGAAGTGTCAAGAGATCGGAGGTAGAAAGAAAGAAGTCCAGTACAGGCAAGATAAATGGCCCACTGGGCTGGGGATTTAGCTCAGCGGCAAAGCGCCTGCCTGGCAAGCACAAGGTCGTGAGTTCGGTTCCCGGTACTGGAGAAAAACAAAAAAAAAAAAAAAAAAAGATAAATGGCCCGCTGACTGACAAGGCACCCAGTAGTTCTGTAGTTCTCAGACATTTTCTTGGCACAGACCACTCTCAGATGGCCGACTTCTGAAAAGTGAGCTCTACAAACACTACTTCAAAAGCCAGTACATACTCCTAGGCTGAACCCTCAAGGAGGCAATCACATGTGAGACAGGAAACCAAAAAAGAACCATGCGAGCCGTAGACCTCATTCTTGTTTGTTACTTATCAAATTATGAATCTAGTCAAGTCATAATTCAGGGACAGTATTCAGAGAAGGTAGATGAGAATCTTCACTTCAGAAGTCAGAAGACTGATCATTTCTCTTTAGTAAGCTCTAGGCTGAGCACTAATTCTACCGTTCTCACCCACGATGGAAAGAGCAGACAGGACACTGGACAAGATGCTCCAGGGTCATTCCCAGCTCACTTTTTTAGTGCGTCTACAACTAAAATCAGTCTTAACAGGATGTTGTGCCTTACCATTCCACTCTACTTACCGACCGCTAGCACTGACCTCCCAAGGCAAGTAGATTACCTAGAACAGCTAAATTGCATGAGGTAGTAGGAAGCCGTTTTGCTTTATTGAGATTGCAGGCTTGTACCACCACACTTAACCAAGGAAATATTTATTTTTAATGAAAGAATCAGGAGATATCCAAAAAAATTGGCTCCCAATTCGTTTTTGTTCACCTACCTGGCTGCTTTATAAAGAACATTTTAACAGTTCTTTTAATGTCCTATATCTATTCAAACTCCAATCCCCTCCGTCCCTCCAATTCTCCCCTCTCCTACTGCAAAGAAATGTACAACATATACTATCCCTTGAGCCACCTGGTCCAGGTAAATAATAAGTATGTGCATCTGTGCGCATGTACGTACACACACACACACACACACACACACACACACACACACACATTCAGTACATAGAGCCAGAGCTCCGAGCTCTACATACACCATCTTTAAAACTAAAGAAACTGGGGCTGGGGATTTAGCTCAGCGGCACAGCGCCTGCCTGGCAAGTGCAACGTCTTAAGTTTGATTCCTGGTACTGGGGAAAATAAATAAATAAAACCAAAGAAACTAGGCTTTGAGAAGTAAAGTAAGAGAACACACTGGGAAAGTCAGAATCCTACCCCACACATTCTGCTACAAAATATGTGGTGTGCAAAAGTTCTGAAAGGCTCTTCTACTCCTCAAGCATCCCGAGGAAGAGAAGAAAAGCCACAAGATAGAGGAAACAGAGGATGCAACATACAGGGAGCCTATAGGAATTCAGTTAGCACTCTGACCTAGAAACACAGAGCCACTGAGCTCCTCAAGCTGAAACCAGACAGGAGCAGGAGCACCCTGGTGTACCACGTACGCCTACAGGAGGCCGAGGAACCAGCACAGGGTGAACAAGGAGCAGGGCTATGGGGGCACACCCGCGCGGCTGTGTGCCACAGCCACTACCTGATGCCTTCCCAGTGCCACCACGGCCCAGCTCCCCAGGCTGCATCTACCAGGACCCACAGCAGCCACCCACCACATGAAAACCAGCCCTAAGAGGAACTCTGGACTCCAGGAGAAACGAGTGTGCTCCTCCTTGCAGCTCACCTTTTCCAAGGTAGATCATGCCATACTCTCGCCCCTGGGGAGTTTTGTTTTCTATCGTGAAACAGACTTCTTTCCCAATCAGCTTCTTGCGAAGGAACTCTCGAGCAGGGAATGCCCAGGGCTAGAAGAAAAAACAAGAATGTTAGGAGAACTGCCTTTCCCAGACCCTTACCAGTATTCAAGTAACTTCGTGCCTTCAATAAATATCTGAGTACCTGCTGCACCCAGGCCCTGCACTTGGCACGGAGAATATGAAAATGAAATGCAAACGAAGTGGCTTACACACATAGGGGCCGCCTAAAAAGCCAGGGCCTAGGAGGCCCTAAAAGCAGCTTCCACACACTGGCAGTAGCACTTCACCCCATCACTATCTGTTCAGTTACAGCTTACTTTGTGCATAATATCTGCCAAGACTTTTATAGCATTTAAAATGTGCCAGCCACTGCTTTAACTGCTTTCCATATAGCAACCCATATAGCTTCCCATTTCCCTGAAATGGGAAGCCCAGGCTCCCAAAGAACCTGTGCAGGAGGACGTCATAAATAACAACTACCACATCCATTTGTTTGCCTCCTTTCAATTTACGAGCACTTTCCCTGAAACCCGTTCGAGGCATTGCTGCAGTCAGGACTGGGTTTTAAGGCTATTATTTCAGAGTGAATCCTCTGCTCAAATAAGAATCTTATTTATGTCGTTTTTTCCACCTTTTGAAGGATAGCAACAGACTTGAGAGGACAGACTTCAAAATTCACCTCATCTCTTTCTGCTCTGTCTGAAGCCTTCACGGGTCCTAGAATCTTGGCAGAACAACAACAGCCCCTTATGGGATCACTGTGACAGGGGTGATTCTTCTTTCTCACCTGCTCACAACAGCGACGGGGACACACACACACATACACATGCCCACAATGGAAAGCCGAGTCTGCGATAAAGATAATGCACGCATGGTTGACCCCATGCACACCCTACCACTCCTCCTAGGATGGTTTAGACAAAGCGCTGTTTCCTCTGATGCAGAAGAGAAACGAACAGGAATGGAGTAATAGTTCAATGAATGTGTGCTTGATAGAAGCTCACGTGCTAAAAACTGCAAAGAATAGGTTTCCCCTTTCATGATACAATATGCATACAATAAGAGATTGCTCATTACACTCTCTTAAAGTCAGAACTCAGACTCCACACAGGGAAAGCTCAACAGTGTATTAGCGGCTTAAAAAAAAAGCCTCTCCTAGCCTTTTCAGTCCGTGAAGATTAAGATTAGTCCACAGGGTCTTGCAACAAGCTTTTCTAAAAGCAAAACATATATACGACTTCCCAGAAACTAGAAGCCAACGGGCTTGCAGTCATGGGCCTCAAGTCATGCAAACAGTGCCGTCACCAAGCTAATATTTAAAACTGAGCAACACACTCCATTCTTAAATACTTGGGAAAGGTGTGCTAACACTAAGATTTTGGCAAAAAACTCACTTATCACAGGTCAGTTCACCAGGAAATATGTATCTAACTCTTACAGAGAATCCTCCAATTTCTACCTACCAGGCAGAAGCTTTCAGGAAGCTCCTAAGGCTTGCTCCTAACCCTTTTAGGCGCTCACGTTTTACAGCAAGTCAGCCACTGGGTAGTAAGACAAAGCCACACAGGTCTTATAACAGACACACACTAACCCTACAGGAGAAAATCATCTAGTTTCTGCCATCTTCCTTTCTAAAACTTGTCAAAAAAATGAGCTTGTCAAATTGTGTTCTGTCCACAGATGGGCAAATTCTGTATCTGGACAAAATAATACCTAACAAGAAAGGCAATCAGGAGACTCACTATTCAGGAAAAACACTGACCATAAAGGAAGGAATGAAGACAGATTAGAAAGAAGGAAGGAAGAAACGAACTGTCCTCAAATGACAGAATGGACAAGACAGCACTCTGAGAGAAAATCCTCTGCAGAATTGAGGCCAGTGCTTCTGTATGTCCACGACACCTAGGCAGAGGGCCATCTGTCCAAACAGAACCTTCCAGAACAACTCTGAGGCAAGTGTAGAAAAATATGCTTCAAGTGTTTTTCAAGAGACAGAATGGCTTAGTGGAAAGAGTAACTGTCGTCTATCTAAATGGTGCCCAGAGTTCCATTTAAGAAGCATGTGGTCTTTAATAATAGTAAGTCCCTGACCTGTTCCAGGAGAACATCTGTAAGTCAGATTTGTAAGTCAGACAAAGTAAGACTTATATACCTTTATATATACAATATAAAGCATTAAAAAAACCAAACACACACATAAATGCATTAAGTCTCCGACTATATAATACTACTATACCCTATTGCCCTGCACAGTAAGCACACAGCGGCACAACTATGACAAGGGCCAGCAGACACATGAACTACTCCACAATTTGTTCACATGTACAAATGCTCAAAATGTGAGGTCTATTCCTTTCTGAAAGTACCTAACTCGAATGTTCTTAAGTTGGGGACTTACTGTTGTTAAGACTCAAGATTACCTCTTCCCTTTGGAATACACAAGAGCAACAATCTGGTAGCCTGATCCTCATGCTTGATACCAAGCAAACTTAAAATACATAAAGTTGTGCGGAGGAATTTTTTAAATGCAATCATCCTTTTGACTTTTAGACTCCTAAAATTACTACAAGATCAAATCCCAGAACAATATAAAACCTAAGAGCTAGCTACTTTTGTACATGGCCAAACATCCAATACTTCTTATCCCTCCCTCTCTTCTAACCACCCACATTATGTGGGTATCCTGCTCTACCTTCTCTCTCCTGCCTCCCCAATTCTAAAAAGCTCTAATGAGCACAGGACTGTGACACTCATTACTTTATTTCTCATGAAGCCAGCATACGGCCTCACACACAGCAGGAACTCAATTAATCTGTGGGAAATAAATATATAATTCCCACAGTGCCCATCAATGCAGCATCCAGGCTGCCTGGAGTAGCTAGGCAACGCTGGGGATTAGCCTGAAACAGAGCAGCGACGGCTGTGGACATACGGTAGAGCAGCTTTCATTGTCACAGGATTTAGGAGGAAGCTGAGTATCACTGAAAGAAGATATCAGGAGGAAGGCAAAGAATAATCAAGTAAATAATATTTGGGGCAGTGATACAAAGGGAAGTGAATGACAAATGATGTCCTTGATTCTTCTTCAACTTGAAAAAAACTAGGCAGTGTGCTCCAAAAGAATGTAAAGCCTGGAAGCGGGGTGCCATATTGTATAATCCATCGACACCCTCAAAAAATACTGGGTTCTTCTCTGCAGCATCCACTTAAGCATTTATTTACTGTATTCTTGCTTTGTGTCAGGTACTGAGTAGGCACAAGGACACAGAGATAAGAGACAGGACCCCTCCTTTTTAAATTTGCAATCTAGTAGAGAAACACAGGCAGACCTGGAATGGTGGTCTATGTGCTGACGCCAGGAAGATATGGTGATAAAGAGGAGATGCCAGGTGTGGCTGACTCTCAGAAGACAGCAGAGGTTTAGGAAGAACTCTTCATGGAGTCTTGGCCACATGGGCAGGAAAAGCTCCTGATGGAGGGAGCAGCATGAGCTAAGGGCCAGGCGAGGGGCACTCAGTGGCCGTGAGCAGATAAGTGCTGCAGCATGGCTGGTGTCACCTGACAGGAGGCTGAAGGTTCAATCACCAATGGGCTTGCTTCCAGGAAAGTGTGCAGGTGTGTCACATCCGTAACGACGACCACTGAAGTATCCAGGAATAACAGTGAGCAAAGGGCCAGGCCTGGTGGCGCACACCTGTATTCCCAGTACTCGGGAGACTGAGGCAGGAGGATCACCAAGAGATTAAGGCCAGCCTAAGCCACACAGGGAGTTCAAACCAGCCTGACCTACATAGTAAGACCCTATCCTGAAAGAAAGAAAGAAAGAAAGAAAGAAAGAAAGAAAGAAAGAAAGAAAGAAGGAAGGAGGGAGGGAGTGTTATAGCTTGGGGTTCTTTGCAAGGGGAATAATATAATACAGGACACATATTTTATAAGATTATTTATAACAGTCACCCAAAGAATGATATACAAGAGAGGCAGGAAATCTGTCCACACACTAAGACCAAGGAAACTGGATCCCAAGGAAATGTCCTGCGTGAGTCCAGCTGAAGACCTAGAACTCATAACAATGCCTCCCAGGAGTCCAACTGGAGGCCCAGAGCCC
>NW_004955479.1:8704033-8728397 GCF_000276665.1 Chinchilla lanigera | reverse complement strand
GGAGGGAGGGAGGGACGGAGGGGAAGGAAGGTGGGGAGGACAGACCAATGAGCAAAGGAAAAAGTGAAACTGTATTTCAAAAGTATCTGGAAGCCTACAGAGAAGGGATTGGAGAGAATGAAGCCAGAGCCTACTATTCAACATTCCAAGCACACTATCAGAGTGGGACAAAAAACAATAGCAATAATAATGAAACATCAAGGTGGACAAGAGAAGATTTTTAAAGGGGCAGAAGCTCTAGATCTTGATGCTGGCATAGCAGTGTTGAAAAAAAATCATTGGAGAGGGCTGGGGATTTAGCTCAGCGGCACAGTGCCTGCCTGGCAAGAGCAAGGTAGTGAGTTCGATTCCTGGTACTGGAAGAAAAAAAAGAGATCAATGGAAAACAGGTTTCTGGTTTGGGGAACCAGTTGGCGTTACTGGCAGCCCTTCAGAGAGCTGCCAGGGCCTGGCAGGAGGAAAACCAGATCACAGCAGGATGAGAGCGACTGTGGGCTACAAAAGAATGAAACTTATAGCTACCAAACAATTCACCTCACAGGGACTTCCTAAGGGCTGCTAAAAGAAATCTGGAGAGACCAAACTGCTGTAAAAGAGACAAAAGCACTAGGCTGTATAACTGCAAGGAACTATAAAGGAAGAATGCCCGGTACGATCACATGGCAGCCTTCTAGCTAGGATAGTTCTGCTCAGATTCCACTGTCCCGCGACATGGGATACAGTTATGATATTTTAAAACAACTGGCCTTGCGTTTCTCTGCCCGAGATTCCCATGCATGAAACAGGAAATTAAAACACAGCCCTTCTTTCTTATAGGCTACACTGCTTCTTTCTTCTGGGGAAATGAGCTTGATCAGCTCCAAGAAGGATCGGGAATCTACCTTTCAGAAGCAGTCACACTGTTACACAACATGCGTCTGAAAGGGAGAGAACTATAAAATACTGGTTTATCCATTTGGGCTGCACCCAAAATTTGAAAAATGCTGCAAGAGATTTAATCTTCAATACATGGTCTAACACAGCAGTAGTGATTACCACAACTAATGTTTATTAAGTACTTTATGATGTGCTAAGCACTTCATGTTTTTTTATTTAATCCTCACTGAGCAAACCTGTAGGACACACTACATGGAATGATGTACTTTCCCCAACACTTATGGTTACTGATGGTGGAACAATGAAAAACAACTGATTTCAAACTATTTAGTCATTATTGCAAGTATCTGATTGCTAATAGAATAATGATGGGTGATTTTTCTCTTCTCTATTATCGGAAAGACTGCTTCACTAAACTCTTAATTCAAACAAAATGCCCTTTGTTATAGGTGAAAAAACTCAGTGCTTTCCTCAAAGAAAAGACCCTCATGAGCTCTTATTTCTTCTTCACTGCTCTGGCAGAGAAGAGTAGAAGACACCGAGGCACTGATCTGCTCAACATCAGCGTGGGACAGAGAATAAATAAGTAGAACCCAGACACTTCATTTTCCATAGCCAAAGCACTACTAAACGAGACCCCAACACAGCCATGCCCAAACTGGAACTCAGGCAGCTGCTGGGACAGACAAGAACTTAAAGTGTCAAAGACAGAGGACAGAGAAGCCACGACGGCCAGGCATCAGAGTTGGGGAAAGTGGTCAGGGAGTGTGAGAGGTATGGAAGCCTAGCAGTAGCTTCTCCCCACAATGCCATAACACGATAGTGAGCTAGAGCGGGTAAGAACTCCTTTAAAACTGCATGCTTCACAAGTTTTTACACTTTCATCAGAATCACAGATACCTTTAGGGGTGCTTGGATCCCAGATTAAGAATCTAACATAAAGGGCCTTGCATTTATTTATAGTATTCTACCATTTACAAAAACAACATTATATAGACATTAAATACCTCTGGAAGAAGACATAAGACACTAGTAATATCAGCTGTTCCTGAGGGAGTTAATGAACTTTTCACAGCTCTGCCATAACAAATGATACTTCAAAAGACTGAGGCTACCCAGGAATGCTCCCCATCTATGCCCACAGAAAGAACAGTGAAAAAACTGAGCAAACTTAAGCCTGTAGGAAAGGATTCAAGAAAAAGCTCTGAGACTTCACTGCTGCTAAGGCAGAAAGTATATAAATACCAGAAGCAAGCCACTGGGGGTATATCTAAAGCCACCCATTCCACGATAAAAGACTGATGACAGCAATACTACACCAGCAAGGTTGTCCTAGATCCATAGCCTCGGGAAGGCCTCAGAAGCACCTACCTCATCTGGGGTGTCTTTGGCATCCGGTTGTGTGGCAGCTGCCCTTCGGGCAAGATTTCCAGCACGAATGTTGCTGAGATTGATCTGTCTCTCAGGAGGAGGCCCACCACGCGGTTGCCCTCGGACAATGATGGCACACCCTGAGAGGACCTGCACAAGGAGAAAGAGTGAAAATTAGAGGCCTGAAAAACCACCATGATGGAAGTTGTCCACTGAAATAGCGCCAACATCTAAAACAGTACTTGGCAACTAGGAGGTCCTAGAAATATTGTTGAATGACTAAATGAACAGAATTGCTTTTCATTTTATAAGAGAAACACATGCAGAAAGCCTCAGGCCAGATTGTGAAATGACAGATTGAAAAATACAAGCAGGAATTAAGCATGCAATAGAAAAGCCATAAAATAGACTGGGGTGAAAAGGCCTGTGAGAGGCGGAGATTAACGACCTTTGTAATTTGATCCCAGCAAGCATCACCAACTCATGTGCTTCTCAATTATCCAGAGGTTCCTATCACCATCCATACTTTCCATTCTACGACTGAGGCAGAAGCTGGAAGAAGACCCCACACACCGTCCAGGAGGAAGTGAGCAAGCCCAAGGCCAGAGAAAAGTATAGAAATAGAGTAACCCAAAAAGCCAGGCCTCCAACAATTACAAGACGAGGCTCTAAAAAGCACTTCAAGGTTCCAAAGTATAGCAGCTCCTTTCATCTCTCTGATCACAGGGCCAGGCGTGAAGCCCAATTCCAACAGTGCAAAAAGCTGAGACTCATGGGCATTTAACTTTAAAACAGCTGCAGCGCAGAAGAAGGGAAGATTACAAGTGCAAGAGAGGAAGAAGGGGCACGCTGAAAAAATGACTCCGGCTACTCAAGCTGCTTTGCTCAGAGAGGCACACTGGAAGGAAGAGGCGGGCTCCAGGGCTGGCTCCACTAGCTCTGAAAGACTCAGTCCCATGCTTCAAAACAAGAAGCAGCTGCTGGCAGCTTGGCAGATAGGCTGTTGGAGAGTTCAGCTGAAAGAGAACACTGCTCAGATGAGACCAGGGAGCAGTGCAAAGGAATGGTCCCTGTCAAGGAAGAGAGGATGGAGTACTGAGGAGAAGCTACTCCCACATACCTCCTCTAGATGACAATTCTCCCTTATCTCTCCACCTTAATTACCGCTCTAAACTGTGAAACATTAACATAAGTACAAAAGCGCGCTCAGACATATATGTCAGAAAATAAAAATCAACAACTGAGCAACTACTTCCCAAGTTAAGAACCAGATCACACTGCCAGAACCTTAGACTCCCTCTGGCCCCTCTGTACTCATAGTGCCTTTTCTGATGCCCATTTTATCATGCTTTGTCATAATCCCTCCTTTGCCTTTGAATATAGTTCATCTACGTGCATCCTCAAGCAATGTGACTTCACTGTCTTCCATCTCTGAACACTCTGATAACTGAGTCTACTGCATGTACCCACCAATGACTTTGCTTCTTTTGCTCATTCTCTTCAGTGAAACTACTCCATGTTGATGTGGAACATTACTGTCTCTTCATTTCCACTCTTCTACCTTTTTATGGGAATTCTCTCAAACATATATGCCCAATTTCTGAAAACTAGGCATCAAGATTAATGCCTCAGTATCAGCAATGACTTAAGCAAATACAATGTCTGCATGAGCGTCCTTAGGACAGAAGTGTCACGCCTTTCTGTCACTCTCAGCCCATGCGGGTTTTTTCAGGTAGGATTTCCGGCTCACTATCAGTTATGAACACCAAGATGTTTTTCAAACTTTGTTGCTCGAGTAGTGGAAAGCTGGGAGCATCGAGCTGTTTGAGATCTGAGGTATCACTGTGTTAGAAAGATGCTGCCTCTATGGTTCTGTCTACTACGCTAGGTTCCTGCTGGGCAAGGGGTCAAAACTGTTATCCTGCCTAAGAGATTCTGACAATCAATGTGTACAATAATTTTACAAAATTCCTTTGTATATCCTTTCCTCTCACTAATGCTATTCTAAAGACGGTTATCAGAACTTCTTTGTATTATTGCGCCAAATATGCCTGAATTAATATGAAAGAGATGATTTTTACTTTTTAGGCTGCTTCATACATTTTATACTACTGAGTATACTAATTCAAGTAACAGTCAGCAATTCAACCTAAGCAACAAGAACAGATTCACTACGGTAGGCACTGCTATTCCTATTCCTCCGGGAGGAAAGGACTTGCGTGTGTGTATCTTTCCACTGAAACCATCTACCCCATTTGCCAATGGCCTTGCTACACAAGGACAAGATTATGGGCCATCATGGAAGGAAGAGACCTGTCCCTATTAAGGAAAAACTAGCTTCCTTCCTATTTTTCGGACCTGAAATCATTCAAAATCCACCATTAACTCTCCTTTTTAGCTATCTCCATTTCATCTTCCAAACACTGTTAAATTCCAGCTACTGCCTTGTCAATAGGCTGTTCAAGTTCTTCCCTAATAAAAATATTTTAATGGCCTTCTACTATCTAATCTTCTCTACCAAATAAAACCAAGGAGAAATCCCTTCAGGGGGAAAAATACTTAAAATGTCTAAGTAAAATATGAAAAACACCAAGGGTTCATAAATCAGACAACTTATATCCCAAATGACATTAAGACATTTTTCCTCTCTGCAAGACTAGCATCTAAGTTGATTATTCTTAGATATTTATTCCATGATTGATTTATTTACTCATTTGTTAACTGAAGATATACAGAATGCCTACTATGTGTGACACTGTTCTAGAAAAGTGGAATGCATCAGTGTTTAAAAAAAAGTTCTACTCTTGGGAAAATTACATTCCAGTAGAGACAGATAAACAACAAACATCATAATTAAGTAAAATATCTCATTTATCAGAATTTTAATTTCAAAAGACTAGTGTTAGATTGTGAAGAAACTGTCAACGGGTAATTGATCTGCCAAAGCTGTCTGCACTGACTGATTCGTGTTGCAAACTTTCATGGATGCAGTAATTATCCTTAATTGCTAATTTATAGGCCATAGAAAACAAGTCATATGGTTACTGCTTTATCCAATTATATTATTAAGATGATATACTCCAGAAAACGATTTGAGGACTACCTGATGCAGTAGGAGGTTTGTGGAACCAGCTATCAGTGACTGAGGTTATGCGTTAGATATCTCTGGATATGATTCGAAGAACTCAGCTTCAGGGCCCACACTGGACGGCTACAAAGGCTGGAACCAGACAGCTGAGAAGGAAAACCAGGACTCAAACAGTTCAAAACCGCTCCCAGGTTTACTGGGAGACTGACCTACAGTGCAACACTAGATGGGCAGCTGCTGACATGTTGCCCAGCAACAGCAACACCACATTAAATCTTCACTAGATTCTGATAAATGATTTGGTGTGTTTAACTCCTTACCTCCCAGGCCACTAACACGAAAGGGTAGAAAAACCTAGCCTCACTATATATATATATAGCAAAGAATGTGACGGTACAGAAATTCTTAAATTTGTCCAACATATTTTCCAGCCCCAAAGCAAAAATCATCCTGAGCTGAGAACTGCACCTGATTAGCCCCGCAAGGAGAACTAGCATTATTAACAAGTATTTCTATCTGTTAGGATACAGAGGGCACAGGACGGGTCATTATGGCTCAATGGTAGAGTACTTGCTTAATACTACAAAAAAGGGAAGATATAACAGTTATATGGCAACAGCAAAATCCTCCAATATAAAGAAGAAATATAAAGAATGAGGATAGACACCTGAGGAGATCTATAAAAAGAAAGCCCAATCCAAATTCATACATATGTAGACAACTGATTTTCAACAAAGAGGCCAGGAGAATTCAATGAGGAAAGAGTTGTCCATTCAACAACTACAAAAAAAAGGTATAAAGACAACTCGATACCACATGCAAAAGAATGAATTTTGACCTCTACCTTATACTGTATACAAATGGTAACTCAAAAAGGATCAGAGACCTAAATGTAACAGTTAAAAGTCTTATAATTAAAAACACTGTACTTCAATGAAAAATAATACTTGCAAAGTATTAACTGCCTAATATCCTCAATAAAGAACAATAAGGAGGTTAAGTAGCCCAATTTAAAAATGGGCAGAGGGGATCAGGGATATAGCTCAGCGGCACAGCACCTGCCTGGCAAGCACAAAGCCCTGAGTTTGATTTCCAGTTCCAAAAAATAAATAAATAAATAAAAATGGGCAGAGGATTTAAACAGAGCTTTACCCAAAAAAGTCACACAAAGGACCAAATATACATGAAACATCATTAGTCATCAGGGAAATGCAAATCCAAACTACAATGATATATATACAACTTCAAACCACTAAGATGACTGTAATTACTAAGACAGAAAATGGCACAGCAGCACATGCCTGTAGTTCCTGCTGCGGGGGCAGGTGTAGGAAGATCAGTTGAGGTCGGGAACTTGGGACCAGCTCACAACACAGTGAAAACCATCACACAAACAAAGGCATACAATAAGAAGTGTTGGCAAAGCTGTGGAACAGCTGGAAGGGTGCCCGACTGGGAAAACAGTTTTACAGTTCCTCAAAGGTAACCAAAGTTAATCTATGACCCAGGGATTCCAAATTATGCTAAGTTAAAAAGCAAGCAGGCACAAAAGGCCAGATATTAAATGAGTCCATTTATGTGAAATGTCCAGGACAGCCAAGTGCACGGAGACTGAAAGTAGATTCGTGGTTCCCAGGGATTGAGGGGAACCAAGAAGGGAGTGTGGCTGCTAATAGGGTAACAGGGTTTCTGCTGGGGTGAATACATTCTAAAGTCAGACAGTGGTGATGGGTTCATGAATATAGCTAACTTCAAAAAGGTAAATTCTAAGTGATATGAATCACATCTAATGCCCAGTTTGGAAGCACAAAAACACACGTGACACACAACATATATTTCACCGTAGAAGTTTACATGTTCTTCCCTGCAGGAGATCAGATGCTTAAGCAATTTTAACAAAAAAAATTTTTGTTGTTTAAAGGCATCTGGGGGTGTAGATCACTAGCAAAGCGCTTGTCTGACATGCCCAAGGCCCTTGGTGACTTCCCAGCATCACAAAAACATAAGAAAAAATAAGTAAGTACAAAAAAAGTGTTAAAAGGCCCCTGGCTGAGAACCAAAAGTCAGACAGGTGATTCATCATAGAAGTGGGTTTAGTATAAACCTTGAAGTCATCTAGAAATAAAAAGAGAGGGAGTCACAAGAAGATATAACTTCAGCTCTCTAGGGAATGGAAATGGCCAGAAACAACACGAGCTTTTTCACACACACAGCTCAGCAAGCATTCCATGTGTCAGGACAAAGAAGAACGGGGTGGGGTGGGTGGCATGCAGGGATCGGACTGAAAGGTCCACAGTCTCATCTGGAAGCTTTCAACGGCCACAACCCAAGGCTGCATGTGCAGGGGCTCTAGGTCAGAGTAGCAAGGCAGCACGCCAAGGCTCCTCTCCACAGGTGCTTCCTGCACCTAAAAATACTGTCAGGAGACGGGAAGAAGCAAGGGAAGGTGTGGGCCTATAGATGCACTTAACCAGGGCCTTCCCACTGAGCTACATCTTGAGACAAGGTCTCACTAAGTTGCCTAGGCTGGCCTCAAACTTGTGATCCACATACTCCCAGAATGCTAGGATTTCACAAGTGTATGCTACCAAACCAGTTGGATTCATTCTAATGGTGCAAAAACATCTAAAGAAATGGAATGAAGACAGTGGTACAAACCCATAACACCAGTTCTCAGAAGACTGAGACAGATGGATGGCAAGTTCGAGGCTAGCCTGAGCTGTATAGTGAGATCCTGTTTTAAAAAAGAAATTAAACACAAAATAAATAACTGAAGAGAAAGTAAGCTGGGAAAATATTAGTAAAAAAAGCTTCCTGGTAGCCACAGCTGTTGCCTCCACAGGAAGAATCATCTCCTGAAAATTAAAAATTCGTTTGGACCAAAGCAAGCAACCCAAAAGAGTATCAGCTGTGTGGTCTGAGAGGTCTTTCCCAGAACACTCGCCAGGATGGCCAGTTCTTAAAAGGTACTACCTTGAAAATAGAGAACCTCACTAAAGTGGCCTTCATGAGTACTGAAGGAATTACATGGAAAATTCCTTAAATAAAAATTTACTTAATTTTTTAAAAAATAATATCTCATGTTTCATTTCTCCAAATGCCCACACTCCACTTGAGTGCATCCTACCTCTATCGTAATAAACCTCCTGTCTCACTGAAAGAAAAAAGGCATCTGAGGCTACCTATTGATTAAATGTTTTACCAATTAAAAGTCTCCATCATACTGTATGTGCCAGCAGAGCAGGTGTCAGAGACCAAATCCTGAGCAAGTATACCCTCCTCCAGGAGCTGGCTGCTCCCAGTCAAGCCAACATTTATTAAACACCCTCTAATATTATAAAAGAATGCTCAAAGGAGGCTTGAAGGAAGAAAACTTCATAATGATAAAAACCCCACTGGTCAAATTCACCCTATCATCTGTTTTTATACATCCATGTGATAAATACAGTTTTTACATTTTTAAATGGTTGGAAAGAAAAAAAAAAATCAAAAAATACTATGTAACATGCAAAGAGTATGAATTCAAATTTCAATGTCCATAAATAAAGTTTTATTAGAACACCCCAAGGTCATTTATATATGTACTGTCTATAGCTACTTCACACAAGACTAGAAGAGTTCACTGGCTGAGACAGGCAATTTGGCTTGCAAAGCTTCAAATATTTGCTACCTGGCTCTTCATTGAATAATTCTGCCAACCCCTAACATAAAGCAGTATGACAAGGGAGTGAAATCAAAAGTAGTTTTACAGTAGTATAAATAGCGAAGGCCCAAAAAATAAATCCCACACCACTGCAAATTCATCAAAATGTTCATTTTTATCACTAGAGACAGCACTCGGTAACAGTAAAAATCTAGTTTCAGAATCAAATCAATGTCAGCAGTGACCTTAGAAAGTTATTTAATTGGCTCTAATAGCCAGTTTCATCATCAAGAAATATACAGAATATTCCTATGAACAATGATGTTATGAAGTCTAAAGAAGAAAATAAAACACTTAGTACTGAGGCCTAAAGACAAAGTAAATAGCAGCCAAGAGTTGCAATAACTCCCAGTGTGCCCTGAAGCAGACTGAAAGCGCATGGACAACAAAAAAACATGGACATTTCCTCCAGGGCTACAAAAATAAACACCAAAATTGTGGACATTCTCCCACCGGCAAAATAAATTATCAAAATCATGGGAATTCTCTGACCACTAAATTGTAATCAAAATTACACAGGTACGTGCCTATATCACATCTCTTTCATCAGAAGTTATTGTAACTTCCAACAGAATTGAATCTCACTCCAAAGCATCTTTGCCAACACAGACTCAGAGGGTGTGGCCAAGGGCAATGACCATGACCTCTGAAAAACAAGTTTAAGACAAAACTCAAGCAAACACCATCCTGAACATTGTGATAGTTCCTCATTTATAAATGAAGACAATACTATCATCTTCTCTAGGTTGTTTAAATTATTAAATGTGATATCTGACCCCTGTGGTGTGAATATGGATTGTCCCCTACAAAACCTCATGGAGAAATTTAATCCTCATTATGACCTACTAAAAGGATAAGGGGCTGAAGGTACAGCTCAGTCAGCATGTGCAAGGTCCTGGGTTCCATACGCAGCACCAAAAAATAAAAAGAGAATAAAAACAACCCAACTGTAGTGTTTAGAGGTAGAACCCTTGGGAGGTGATCAGGATAAGGTAAGATCATCAGGGTAGAACTCCCATGACTGAATATTCATGGCTTAGAGACAAGGACACAGATGGACACCAACACACAGACACACAGGCACACAGACACACTAGTGTGCACACATGCATAGCTCTCCCTAGCTATGGTCATCTGACGTTCTGTGCTCCTGAGGGACTCTACAAAGCAGGAAGGCCGCACCGGGTGTCCACAGCTGTGAGCCAAATTAAACTTGTCTTTTTCCCTTGCCTAATCTGTGCAATTGGTACTAGTAACAGAAAATGGACTAATACCCTGACTACTGAAATCTAGTAGGTAACTGACACAGTAAGTGGTAAACATTGGTCCTTTCTTCCCTGACTCTCGTAGCCTCTTCATCCTCACAATGCTGAGAGGAAGAAGGGCAGGTGCTTCCATCCTGTCTACACATAAGGAAGTCGGAGCATGGCACAAGGACAACATCAGGGCTCGAACAGGTTGTCCCAGTGCACTTTCTAACAAACCCCAGATACTCGGATGTGACAAAAACCCCAAGCCAATATTGATGCTCATAGAAAAGAACACCAAACCCGTAGCTTAGCCCTGTACCAGGAAAACCTCCCCTTGAAGGAATTAACTCCATCTCCTGGAATTATCAGCTCCATCTCTGTCTACTCTGCATGACCTCCAGCTGAGCTCTGCTGTTGCCACAAACCTGGCAGATCCACACTTATTTACCCAGAAATAACACAGACGAACTCAGCAAGAACTAGTTATAAGTAACAGGCTGAAGTGTCAACACGTGAAGTGTCATTTCTGAGAGATTTATTCCAACTCTCAGAACAAAAATTTTTAAGCTGGGTGTGGTGGCACATGTCTATAACTCCAGTTCTCTGGGAGGCGGAGGCAGGAGGATCTCAAATTCAGTCCTGGTCTGGACAACTTAGAAACGCAGTGAGACACTGTCAGATAAAAAAGGCTGAAGATATAGCTCATAGTGAAGGCCCTGGGTTTGATTCCCCAGTACAAGGAAGGAAGGGGGAAAGGGAGGGAAAGAAGAAGGAAGAAAAGAAGGTAGAAAGAAGGATGGATGAAAAGAACGGAGGAAGGAAATATTTTCAGATTAGGCAACAGTCATGTGTTACCTTATCAAAGGAAGAACAAAATTAACTCCAGAACATAAAAAGGAATATTACTACAGAGAGGACTTTGACTGTTCTACCAAACAATCACAGTCTTAAAAGTACCAGAAAGTACTGTGCTCAGGGCTTTTCATTCTCCACCCAAGATTTAAAAAAAAAAAAGATTTTCCTTAAATGTTATAAAACAAAATATAAAGAAAGACTAGAGCATCAAAGCACATATTAGTGTAAACATCCAAGAAACCCTAAACCTGCAGTCTATGCTTACAGGATACCTCATCTCACTGGTTTGAGTCTGGTCCAAACCAGGAACAGGGGCATATGCCTGTAATCCCTGACACTCAGGAAACTGAGGCAGAAGGATAATGACTTCAGAGCTAGCCTGGGGCAACTAATAAGACCCTGTCTCAAAAAAAAAAAGAAGTCGGGGCTGGGGATTTAGCTCAGCGGCAAAAGCGCCTGCCTGGCAAGCGCAAGGTCGTGAGTTCGGTTCCCGGTACCGGAGAAAAACCAAAAAAAAAAAAAAAGAAGTCAACGGTACTCACAACTCTTAAAATTTTCACGTCTTAATAATAGGAAAATGAAATCAGCACTTTATTTCAATTCCAAATAGCAAAAGCCCATGGAATTTCGAAGAAAAAAAAAAAAATCCCAGTTGAAGCTTCCTAAGAAATTTAAAAAGAAAACTGGTAATATTTCAAAGGAAGAAAGAAAACCTAGAAGCAAAGCTTTTTTTTGTTGTTGTTGTTCTCCTCAAAAAACAACAGAGACAGTTTTCTGCCAGGATTCTAGGCAGGTTTTGTTTTAAGGATTAACATTTCCACAGTCAAATCACCTTACACTACACCAAAAGGTCAAAAAGGCCCCAGCTGGGGGCTTCAGTCAGTGGTAGGGCTCATGCTCCGCAACTGCAGGGCCTTGGGTTTACTCTCCAGCACTGCCAAAAAAGGAAGAAGAAAAAGAAGTCTTAAACCTCTCTTCCTCTTGTCAGCACTGGCTGCTAAGGCCCTGAAGTGCTGATAATTCAACAGCATTTGCCGGCAGGTCACTAGAAGCTAAGGATTCAACTGGGGCAACAGGAACGTGGTCATCTACAGGGGAACTCAGCAATCCAGAGACAGGAGAACGAAAGCCAGGTCTCTCACTGCTGGAGAGTTACAGATATGAATGGCTAGGGGACAAAAACCCCTACTGAATTAGAATTAAACTGCTTTTAATATGCACAAATATAAAAATATAAATAAACAGGTGTCTGATATACATGTATTTCCTAGCTCCATCCACTAAGAGCACATAAAAATCTGGCACCCAGATTTTGGCTTCTGAGAACTCTTCTGTGCTAAAAAGAGCAAAGGCTCCTTAGAGAAACTGCTGATTCCAGGGCTGGGTATGGAAAAGCACAGTATGAGTTGGGAACATCTGGCTGTGTCAGAACTTTAAAAGGTGCTCAGACACTGGTGAGGATACATCAGAATGATAAAGGAACCAGTGTAAAAGAGGTCTCACTGACCACAGCTGGGAAAACTGAAAAATCAAAGTAACAGTAACAGATCAGTGATCCCCTGAATAGACAAATAAATATATGTGGAATGGAAAGTTCCACATTAAAGTGGAACCCTAACAGATGTAAGATCAATAACAGAATTAGAAAATCATCATTTAGCAACAACCACGATAATCGATTTAGGTAAGAGTCCTCAATGGGCTAAAACTGAAGAGAGGATAAACAGACTGTCATCTATGACAGATGAAGAGTTGGTAAACAGATTATCGGTATCAAAATATGTGCTCACAAAGTATTAATTACATGTTAGTTAATATGTAAAAATACTACTTATAATATCCATATTAACTAAAATTACATTGGAGAAATGTAACTGATAACATCCTAACCACATAATTAAAGGTATTAGCACCAGTAGTAATAGGACATTCCACATGGTGGACCTCCCTGATACATCATTTTTGTGACATTCATTCCAAAACATGTAATTTAATCATGAAGAAATAAGACAAACCACACTGAGGAATATTCTATTGGGAAATGTTGGAGTCCTCAAGGAAAAGTGAGGAATCATTCCTAAATGAAGGGAACAAGAGCAGGACAACGAACAGGTGATCCTAGACTGGATCCTCCATCTACAAAGGGCACTACTGAGCAAACAGCAAAACCTGAAGGAAGTCTGTAGGGTAAACAGGGGTACTGTGTCCATGTTAATCCCCCCACACACAGTGAGCTACATCCCTAGCCCTTTTTTATTTGATATTTTGAGACAGTGTCTCACTAAATCCACTGAACTGCCCAGGCTTGGCTCAGTCTTTCAGTGGCCCTGCATCAACTACCCAGAGTGCTGGGATTACAGGCATGTGCCACCATGTGAACTTCTGATCCTGATGGTTACTCTGTGGTCATGGGGAAGATCATCCTGTTTTAGGACATTACTGGGATATTGTATCTGAAAACTACTCCCAAATAATTCTGGGGGAGAAAATGACAATATCGAAGATCTTCATTTTCCAAATTCTGTAAATGTGAATTTGTCTACGCCCTGTAATTTATCTCTAACTACCAAATAGATAGTCTCTTCCTATCTGCTGTCATCACAGGCAAGCATTTTCAGTTGCCTGGTAGTGTCCTCATTCCCAAGCAGGTCCAACAAAGCAATTCTCTGCTTCTTGTTTCTGCAAAAACAAGTGTCCTTTTTGTAGTCTATTTGCTACCACATTTTTTACATTTTTGTGCTCTGTTGATTGATTTCGTTATTTAAAATAATCCTCAAGTGTAGTCCTGACATGCTCTCGAGTATTCCAAAGGGCAAGAAAGCCAGTGAGATATTCCTCATAAAGGAAATGCATGTGTTAGGCAAGCTGCTTAATTCAGACATGAGGTATAATGCTGTTGGCTTTAAGTCCAATATAAAGGAATCGACACTATTAAACAGAAGCTCATGTACAAGTTTATGCTTTAGCTGGGTGGTGAAAATGTGTCCAGAGATTGACAGCGACCTACCTACCTTGCACTGCCCCTGGCAGCAATCGTTCAGTCTTCACTAATTCAGTGTTTACAAATTTACAGCACACAAATACTGTGAATACCGACTATAATAAATACAGAGATGATGATAAGGCAATTGGGGCCCCTAAATAAAGGAGACACAGACAGAAGTTATTTTTACTCTTGCAATTGTTTGCAAAGTTTGTAAGTATTTCCAAGAAAGTTTAAAATAAAACACCTCTGAAAGTGTTAAAAATACTACAGGTTGTTTCAGAGCCTTAATGATAAAACTGGCCAGGAGGGGCAGTACATGCCCATAATGCCAGCACTCGGGAGGGTTAGGCAGCACTGCCAGCCTGGGCTACAGAGTTAGAGTTCATGGCCAGCCTGAATTACACAGGGAGACTCTCTCTCAAAAAGCCAACAAACAAATAAATCACTAGAACTAGATCTCACTGACAGTTCTGAAACTACTCTTCCAACCACATTCTCCCTCTTGTGCACACACAGTACAACTTTTAAGAAAAGGAATGCTAACTACAGTTGTGTTGCATGGCCTGTATCTTTCCTATCATCCACTCACTGCTGCATGCTCTTCCAAATGTCAGACATTTTCAAGTCACAAAATTCAAACCTTCTCTGAGCACTCTATACACTGCTTCCCTAATGCCCTTGGGTTTTAAGATCTCCTTTCCTACCTAGGCCAATTACCTGGGGGGCTAAGTTTTTTCTTTATTCACTCATTCATTTTATTGCAGTAGTGGGGATTGAGCCATTCACTCATTTATTTATTTTTACTACAGTACTGAATACTGAACCCAGGACTTTCACACTGGGTTACATACAACTCCAACCCTTTTTTAAATTTTTATTTGGGGCAGGGTCTCACTAGATTGCTAAACTGCCTAAGCTGGGCTGGATCTTGCAATCTTCTTTCATCAGTCTCCCACAGTACAGCAATCATAGGCACGAATTACCCTGGCTTGGGTGGGAATTTTTTATATTATATATAAATGTGTTAGAATTGGGTTTCATATTGAAAAAGCCAGAAACGCCTTGGTACCTCAAGAGTTTTGAGAAATAACTGATCAAATTTAAGTTAAAGTAATTGAGATGTTTTCATAAGAGGCAAGAACACTATCTAGACTTTTAGTTTAAATAAAACTCTGTAATTATTTATCGCAGAGGATTGGCTCTCTTTATTGTCAGGAAGGACTCAGATTATTAAAACCAATCCCTGAGTCCTCCACTCTAATCTAGAAATAAGGGGAAAGGTGTCTTGGGAAACGCCAAGAGAAAATCTGTTAATGTGTAAGACAGCTGGATTTTCTTTACTCCTAAACTTTTCTCCTCCTGTCCTTGCAACTTTGCATTCTCACAAGATCCCCAGGTGACTGACAAGCACAATAAAGTTTGAGAAGTGCTTTCCAGTGATTCTAGCCACTGCTCTCCACCCTACCTATTTGGCCCTGAAACCTATGTTCTCCAGCAAATTCAGTTTAAACTTTCTTCCCTCAAAGGCCTCCCCAATCCACAGACTAGGCTGGAATTCCCTGCCACTTATTATATACTTTCTCACACTATACTTCTCCCCCACAGAACTCACCACAATATGAAATCATAAAACTGAATATCAGGCACCTTCTCTGAGCTGGAAACTCTCTAAGCTCCATAAGCTCCAAAAGAGCAAAGAACCACATTTATCTTGTTCACCACGGTGGACCCAGAATGAGATCCGAGACTAAGTATTTCTTTACATAAATAAATGGCCTTAATCCGTATCAAACACAATGCTAAACTCTGAAGAGAAGACAAAGACAATTAGGAAATGGCTCTTCTCCTTAAGCAGCTCATAGCTTAGAGGATTTCTGTGGACTAATAACAAGAACCAAACCCCTAAAAGCAAGCTCTACTACACTCACAGCCGCTTCTGCTAATTCTCTGCCAAATGGCCACAGGTAGCCCAAATGTCCTCCAAGGCCTCCACTCTCTCCGCATGATGGCAGCAGGCATGTTTTCATTTGTTCCTCCTCAAGGAGGGCCTCCACTCCCAGAGTGCAGTACACGGTCCATTCTTCACACTCTGCCCTCTCTAACACAGCTCCGACTTTCTCAGCGTCACTTCATTCTCTCCTAGGAAACCTGTGTTCTTTCTGGCAACATTTTCTCCAGCCCACTTCCATTATCAGTCCTCTTATTAAGCGATTTCGAATTTCCCTTGTTACCTCCTTCAAGAACACCCTGCGTAGCTCATTTCCAACCACTCAATTGATTATTGTCTGTGAGCTGCCAAGCCTACTCTGTTCTCAACAGAAACTCCTCAAATCTACACCGCTGGCCACTTTGGAGAATCTCCTAATTAACTGTTCAATATTCAATCGTCTTTCATCTTTCTCAGTCACTTCCCACATCCCCCAAAGGGACACCCGGTGTCAGAGCAAATGCTACCATCTTTCATCTGATTATATTCTCCATGATTCTTACATTCTTGATTAATAGACGAGAATCTCTCAGTAGAGTTACATTCCAAAGTTTATATCCAAATGCCTAAACTGCTAACATTGACAGAATACTGATAACACTGAGAGAGTATCTTTGAAATAGCAGCTCACAAAGAATAATAAGTGGATGGGCAAAAAACACACTGCACTAGGAAGGGAGGTGCTCTGTGGAAGACCAAGTATGGAAGCTCAAAACCCAACATCAACTCTGACCCCCAGAATTCAACTAGAGAAAGTTAATGCAGCATTTTATATAACAGGATACAATTCAGACGCAAGCGCCAAAATTCTAGACTGACATGGATGTAAATGCCTATTCTAGACAATGCATGAGCATATGTGTATAGCAGATGCGACCTGTGCTTATCAGAGCCAGAGTTAGCAAGCCTAAGGGTCATGCCTTCTTTCCAACACCTAATCTGTATTAGTGTTTACCAAATAATGATGGGGGGGAGCTGGTCCAAAGATTCAGTTTTGGTACCACCAGAAATTTTAAAGCACTTTAATAAATCACTGTTTAAGTTCTTAGACACTTCAAGAACTACATACATCTCAAAGGCAGTGGTGGTGAACCTATGGAACACATGTTATTTTTCTTTAAGATAAAAGATGTTAATGTCTGAGCTATTTTTTCTAAACTAAAACCTCAGTACTCAGGGTTAATTGCAGTGCTAGCACTTCATGATAAATAGGAGGGTCTTGGGTTGCCGTTTAGGCATTCGGTATCTAAAGGATGCGCCATCACTGCTCTAAGGTATGGTAGAATATGAAATGTATTCAGTCTTTTTCAATCAGAGTTCCTAAAACCAGAATTTCTTAGAACTATCTTTTGCTATTCATGAGCTCCTTAGACAACAACTGGGTTTATACTCTAAAAGTTACATGAAGTAGGACCCCAAATAGCCTTAGGATGGGGCCAGTCACCGAAAAGACCAAATGATTAAGAGGGTTAGAGGGTTGGAACTTCCAGCCCCACCCACCAACAGGAAAGGCCTACAGAGCAAGAACTACAGAAACTCCTCTTTTTTTTTGTACTAGACACTGAGCTTAGGGCCCTCACACTGAGCTACATTCCCAGCCTGATTTTGGAGAGCTACATCCCCAGTACTGAGGCAAAAGGATTGCTGAAAGTTCAAGGCCAGCCTGGATTGCATAGCGAGACCCTGTTCCAAAAAGAAAAAAACAAAAAGATTCAATGAGCTTCAAACTCTCAAACCAGTCAAGATGCTGGGAGGGTGGAAACCCTGAGAGGGTGGGAAAGCTCTATACCACCCTCTCCCCATATACTGCCCTCTCCGTCCCTTCATGGGGCTGTTTGTGTCCTTTAGAATATGCTTTGTAGGATGGAAGAACTGGGATCAGGGAAAGGAGAAAAAGAAAGAAGAACAAAAATATATATATATATGTATATAGAAGGATAGCTGGGATAACTGCACTGCTGATGTCTATGGTTTATTGAAAGGAACAGTTAATGGTTATTTTTTGACCAATTTTGCATGCTTATATCTGGTAATGTGAACAACTAATTTGAAGACAACAATATGCAATATAACAACCACTGGTGAATTCCTATCATCTTGTTTAGCAAAGCTCTGTATCGTGTCTAGTGTTTTTTTATATTATTTTTTATTCTCTTTAATGGTTTGTTCAATCTTCCATTTTTACATTTGGTAATCTGAGCAACTTCTTTGAAGACAACAATATGTAATATAACCACCACTTTTAATTCCTATCATTTTGTTTTGAAACCTTGTATCATTTTTATTGTTTTTGTGTTGTTTTGTTTTTGTCTATGTTGTTGTTATTTTGATAGTTTAATTCTCTTTAAAAAAAGAGGAATACGCTTTCTAATAAACCAGCAAACATTAAGTAAAGAGTATCCCTGGTTCTGTGAGCTGTGCTAGCAAACCTAAAGTGGGCAGAACCTGACCGACTGGTGTCAGCACTGGTTCTGAACCTGGGGCTGTCTTGTAGAACTGAACTCTGTGGGATCTGACACCATCTCCAAGTAGATGACATCAAAACTTAACTAGGAAAAATACTTGCCATGTGGCAAACACCCAGCACATCTGGTCACAGAAGTGTTCTGTGTAGTAAAGGAGAAGAAAACTGCTTTTTTGTTGTTGTTGCTGCTGTTGTTTTGCCTTTTCAGGGAGTATTTGGTTTAGCCTACTTTGTGGGTTTCAAATTACTGATAAAAGTTTTTTGCTCACATACACTTTGCATATATGCCAGCTCTGTGTTTCAAAACTGATTTCATATGGGCACATGTGTACAGCAAAGGTCAAAGATTTATTTCTCTTGAAATTATGTGCTGGTACCTCTATTACAAGAAGGAATTCCCAAGGCAATCACCATCTTTGAACACCCATGAAAACGTGTACCAGTGGCAAGAGATTCTGCCTGGCTTCAGGGACAGATGGAGATGACAGAGCAGTAGCCACACCAGAGTGGAGAAGCCCGGATGCCATTCTAGGATACTCAGTTAACTCCTTATGTCCAGCCCCTGCTTCTTCTAGCTCTCACTCCAATGTCAGGAGAAAAGTGCAGTTGCAGTTTCCAGTCCAGGGAGGGAAAAGAACAGCTACTGCCTTCCTGGCGACTGGCATCTCTTATTTCTCCTTCTGACAGCACAGCTACCATCGTATCCTGAGCAAAATGCACTGCACAAAACACCAAATCATAACTAAATGATAAAAAAGGAATAGGGGACTTATACACCAGACACAGCTAAATGGAATCATAGACATCTTGAGATATTGTGGAGAAATGGAAAGTATTGCATTCACTGTTCCTCAGGTTTCTGTAAAGCCATGTGCAATTTTTTTCTTAAAACTCATGTACAGCAATGAGAGTGCTGACTACTGAACATGATACTCCCTATTATTCACAGTCAAGCATCTCTAAAAAAGGTCTCAATTTTATTTCGGTTTACATGCATGATTAGCAATAGAATGTAAGGAAGTAAGTCAATTTCTATGTAACTCATGAAGAGCATTAATTTTTCCAATATATTTCCAAACTTGTCTGGAAACCATTCCTATTTAAGATGTTTACAGTCAATTTTAGATGTCAAAATAAAGTTCAAGTCACAAATCTATTATAAACACTTTGGAGTCTTTTACTGCAGAATTAACATACCATTCCAGGATTCCCAAAGCCCTAAAATCCTAGGGAGGCTATCACAGAGGAATAAAAATAAGTCCTAGTCATCTAACACCACTGATTATAATAAGGAGAATGGCTGACTCCTTCCACACTAAGACACTGGTACTGCAGCCCACCCCCTCTCTAATCATAGCGCATGGATCTGCACAATGGAAGGCTATCCGGCCACCACCCGGAACCTGCCTGTGATACCTGCAAGTAGTGCCCTTAAAGAGACTGTGCATTCATTTTTACTAAAATACCCATTGCATTCCACCTACTCTGCGCTCTCACTAAAGCCCAGCTCTGTGATTCCCTTGCTGTTTTCTTCTGAGAGGGGCATTCTCCCCAGTGTATAACAAATTAATTAAATTCTTTAACACAGAAACACAGAAATCTCAAATGAAGGTTTATAAACAGCACAGACTCATGGGACTTCTTTGCTATGTTTAGCTTTGTGCCATCAGCCACTTTCAAAAAATCAATTTTCTGAGTTCCTTTTCCTCAGATAATCTCTGCCTCAAGCTTATTATTCCCTCTATACTGCCTTTTGGTTTCTTGAGAGAAGTACTTTCATTAAGAGCAGCGATACGGGAACTCCTAAGAATTAAATGGGAATCAAGCAGTCGAGGCTGGTAGCCCCGCACTGCCTTGCTGTGTAGCGAGCGGAAAGTTAATTCCTCCACCATGAGAACGCTGGTGACAAACACAAGAGCAGGGCAGCCTTTAGCGAGCTGGGCCTGTGCCCTACAGAGAACCCACAGGAGGTCTCAGGAGATTCTAAAGCTCTCGCCAGAGAGACATTTAACAGGATAACTCAGCTTTTAAGTAACAGAGGCAGTCTCCTGGTCTCTGGGCTGTGAAAGGGCTCACCGGCCAAGCGCAACCACAGGAGTAATTACCGCGCACAGAACAGGCCTCACTGGGACTCCAGGACCCCGGCGCTCATCTCCCTCTCCCTTACCTTAAAACAGGGAGGAACAGAATGCACCACTTTTCTCACCAAGACCCTAGACAGTCTCCTAATGGGTAAGCAGATAAATTCACTTGGCACAATGATGCTTTTTGGGTTGCTGCCAAAAATAACATGCTTCTGGTATTAAGGCCTGTGAGACAATGAATGTCCCCTTCTCCGGGAACAGAATTCGTGAGGTTGAAAAGTTCACTACCATCACATTAGTGGATTCCAGAGGCTGGAAACAAAACCTCTGACACTCATTTCCTTTTCCTTTCTGTATTATGAACATCCAGCCACCTTCAGTCTTTAACAACAGATGCCTTAACAGCACACATCAAACCCAGACTGCTCGTCTCTTCCGTGTATTCCTACCAGCACTTCAACAGCTCCGCCGCCTCTTATTTTATCCATTTTATTCATTTGCCTTTGTCAAGATGCTCATCACAACGGGGCAGAGCAGCACACACCTGTAATCCCACTCTGGGAGGCTGAAGCACGAAGAATGCAAGTTCCAGCCCAGCCTGGGCAACTAAGTGACTTAGCAAGACCCTGTCTCAAAATAAAAAGTTAAAAGGGCTAGGGATGTAGCTCTGGTACTCTCCCTCAAAAAAAACCTGTCACTTTTACCATCTTCCCAGGAAAAGATTTTTTTAAACAAACTTATCTGAAAGTATCACATCTGATTTTTTCTAACCCATTCACTCTGTAAGAAAACCATTGATCTCTAAATTTATAAGCTCCTGTTCCCATTGTAAAACAAACCTACTTGCCTCTAGTTATCAGCAACAACCTCGTCAGACCATCAGCCCAAAGCTTCACCCAGAATCAAACACAGTCTAGGGGCCAAGCCTAGTCTGCTTAACCCCTATAAAAGGTCCTTTCAGCCAGGAGACCCTCTTCCTCTCGGGCCATCCCAGTGAGGCTTTCAGACCACCTGCCTTCAGTTCATACGGCCCCTGGGAGGTTAGCTACCACACTCTTTCTCAGACTTCAGCGTGGTCACTACCTGCACTTAGCATACACACACTTATCACAGGCACTTAGTACACACTTTTATTATTCTGTTCAGAACATCTTTGCAAGTTTGCCAGGCTGATACTGATAATGATGCCAGGTCTAGAGGTGAGAACCACAAAAGTCCTTATTGGACTGAGATGGAAATCACCCTGCCTTTAACAGTGGTGCTGAAGCCAGGTAAGGTTCTGACTGGCAAAGAATGAATTTCTTTTGTTTCAACATGTGGCTCTTCTGAGAAAAGCAGTTTTGAAAACCGGCAAAGATCAAAAAACCCTCAACCAGGGGACCTTGTTCCTCCTTGGGGCAAAGAAAAAAAAATTGGGGGCGGGGAGAGGGTCTCACTGTGTAGTTCAGGCTGGCCTTGAACTCACTATGTAGCCCAGGCTGGCTTCAAATTCGAAGCAATCCTCCTGCCTCAGCCTCCTGCGTGCTGGGATTACAGGTGCATGCCACCATGCCCAGCACGCAAAGAAATTATTAAATGTTTTACACGGTAGTGAAAGTTTTGCTCTAAAGTAATAAACTGCTTGTTAAGTATTTTCTTGGAGAAGGAAGCATGGAACAAAGCAGGGAGCCAGAGAACTCTGTCACCTTTCAGCCCGTCACGTCTGTGCCACTGAGTAACAACTAGGGCTCATACACAACTACACTTTACACTCGGTACCTAAATCTACTTAATCTTTCCTAAATCACAGTTCAGCGGCGAGTCTGAACTCAAATGAGTTACACATTTGCCAGTTTTCACTATGCTGAGGATTTCTAGACCTAAAATACACAAAACAGTAAATTCTTCTCCACCTCCAAAAAATGACAGAGTGATACATTCTCCAGTTTATATTTTTGCCAAGGATGATAAAGGAAATATATTATTTATAATGGGTTTTTACCACCACCACCCCCAAAATGGAAGGAATAGAATAATCTCAAAACTAGAACCAGTCTACATCACAAGAACTCGCTGTGTCCTTATTCCTGTCATTCTGTCTCAGTCTGTTCTGTTTTCTTCCCCATGTGACATGGCGACTACTAACACCAGCTAAGGGTTACCAAACACCAAAGCACCAGGCGGTGCCACCCCGGGCACTATATATGCATTCTCTAATCAGATCAGCAATGGGGCCCCCAGGTGAGTGCTCTTATTCTCATTTTACAGGTGAAGCCGGACTTTAAAAGGGGTAAAATGACTTCCCGAAGGCCACACAATTATTTGTGAAGGGAATGGTCTAAACTACAGCTAGAATATTAGTTCAGAATATTAGCGTCTGCCTCAAGATACAAAATCTGTTTCCCAAATGTGGACTGCTTTTTAAAACCATTTGAGGTGGTAGATGAAGCCTGGATGTACCAGCATTTAGTGATATTTGCATATATACAAGGACAACTTCCTTTCAATTCTTTTGCAGTTTGCTGCTGAGAGGCCATTAGGTCTTCACCACCCACTAAAGTTCCTTGTTAAGAGAATGCAGACCGCAGCTCAGAGCTCTCTGCAAATCTGACACCGAGCTAGCATTTAGTAATGCTGTTTTGTTTTCACTGTGGTTTTCTTTTTTAAGGGCTTTCTAGTTATGGCCAAGTGCAAAAGACTAGTGTGAAAGTCTCTCTTTTGACCAAAACTTTAATGTGAGCTGTCTCCTTGACTAGGCTGACCTTGGGCTTTCTCAGTCCCTGTAGAATCAGTCTGAGCAAGAATTCTGCTAAGTCAGCTCAGTAAAAATCCCCCAGCCTTAGTATCTTATCACCCCAGCCTGTCTTCAGCAATAATCAAGTCACTTTAGTCAGAAAGTCCTATCCTGTATGATTCCTCTTAGTAATTTTCCATCCACTGATTCTAGCCTTCCTGCTGTTTGGTTATAAATCCCCACTTGCTGCCGGAGTCAAGAGCTGAGTCTAACTACAAATCTCTCCTCATTCTAAGAGCCCCTACAACCGACCTTCAATAAAAGTCTGTTTTGCCATCTTTAAATAACTATCATATTTTCTTTAATATGGACTTCCTATTTTCAATAGTGAAATTAAGTTGCCTTTTAAAATAAATTTAAATTTTGTTTTTTTGTTTGTTTGCTTTTTCCGGTACTGGGACTTGAACTCATGACATCAAGCTTGCCAGGCAGGTGCTGTGCTACTGAGTTAAATCCCCAGCTCCAATAAATTTAAATTTTAAAAATTGTTGTCAAAAGATTTTGTAAAACTCACTGGGCACGGTGGCACGTGCCTGTAACCACAGCACCCTGGGAGGCTGAGGCAGAATCGCAAATTTGAGCACAACCCGGGCAATGCAGCAACTTACTAGACCCAGTCTCAAAATAAAAACTAAAAAAGTTCTCGAGACAAAGAGCAGTGTGAAGACACTGGATTCAACCCCAAATAATGAAAAAATTTTTCCTCCAAAACTCAGCAAAAAAGTGTGCTATGTCAGAGCTATGGCAGGGGTACACACACACATCTGAAGCCTGAAGAATTCTGGGGAAACCCATACTAGATCTGGGATGAGCACTTCCCAATTATGAAAGTCTGCAAAGATTTGCTCACTACCACTTACCACCCCAGAAAGAAAACCAATTTTTCTTCTGTACTCAGGCCAACACTTCTGACACCAAATGTGCGTG